>NC_052160.1:145448122-145535622 GCF_902713615.1 Scyliorhinus canicula
GAAACTCTTTCCCCCCCCCCGAACTCTTTCCCCCCCCCGAACTCTTTCCCCCCCCCGAACTCTTTCCCCCCCCGAACTCTTTCCCCCCACCCGAACTCTTTCCCCCCCCGAACTCTTTCCCCCCCCCGAACTCTTTCCCCCCCCCCCGAACTCTTTCCCCCCCCCGAACTCTTTCCCCCCCCCCCCCCGAACTCTTTCCCCCCCCCCGAACTCTTTCCCCCCCCCGAACTCTTCCTCCTTCCCCCCCCCGGTCCGGGAACCCCCCCCAACCCCCAGCCTGGGAACAACACCGCCCCCCCGGCCCCACTGCTCGACCAATGTGGGATTCTCACTCGCCTGCCTGCCATTTGATCAATTATTCTTCCATAAATGTCGTTGACATTTAATTTTTTTTAAATTTAGAGTACCCAATTCATTTTTTCCAATTAAAGGCATTTTAACGTGCCCAATCCAGCGACCCAGCACATCTTTGGGTTGTGGGGGCGAAATCCACGCAAACACGGGGAGCATGTGCAAACTCCACACGGACAGAGACCCAGAGCCGGGATCGAACCTGGGACTTTGGTGCTGTGAGGCTGCAGTACTATCCACTGTGCCACCGTGCAGCCCGAATTATAGATCTTTAAGTAAATAGCTCACTTTTTTGTGCTGGAAGATTTACAATGCAAGATCTGGGTTTTTACTGTGTTGCCACCAAGAGTTTAAGCAATAGAAATCTTTCAAATGTGTTTGTTTTTTAATCCATTCTTTCTGTGCAGCAGTTTTGATGATACTCTTTCTTATATGTTTATTTACTCGACCCTATAACGTGAGCCTTATTTGGGGGCTGCTTTAAGTGTATACGGTTCTTTGTAACTGGCAGTAAATGCACCCATCCCTTACAAAATTTGTTTAGTTTTGTTGAAGCGTTTTCTGACCTTCAGAAAGTGTGCTTGTGTCATTTAGTTTCCTGATTTACTTTAGTTGACTTGTCAATTTTGCTCAGGTTGTTTCATAAGTTTTGTCTCAAAAATTGTAACCACTTTTCAGCCTGGCTCAATTGAGAGTTTGGGATGTTAAATAAGCTGGCATGTTTCAATTTCGCACTTTCCTCTGAATAGAACTCACTCCTTGATCTTTTTTTTAAAATCAGGGTTAGAATCCACCACTGACTCTAAATAATTGTGACATAACAATTGTGGATGTTTCTATGGTTTCCAGTGAATGCAAATGTTTATGTGCGCACTGTCAGTGGCAGGTCTTTAAGCTTTGAGGGAGTTAATTTTACACCATGTATGTAGAACCAAATATTCCAACTTGATGTTTCTACTCCCTTGTGAAATCTTGAGTTTGAACAGCTGTTTGCACAACTTCTTTGATCATAACAGGTAATGAACACCATTGAGGCACCTAGCATTAATTATTTCACTAAACTCCATCTTTGTTAATGACAGTGACGTAAATCTAATGGGTCTACATTATAGTTGAAAGTCCATTAAAAATGCCCTATGACCAGCTGCATTGACAAAGTTACTTATCATGAAATATTTTAGTCTACGGATTGCACCCGTATAAATGGTTATCATGTTGCCACATAATGACCTCTTACAATTGTTATTCAACTTTGCCCTGAGGTTTGTGGACACGCCCAACAATGGCAAAAATGTTAACCTGCAGCAGTTAACTCAACCTTGTCGTTCAAATAATTTTCAAACTCAGTGTCTCTCGCATTCTGAATTTGTTTAATTCTAGTTCTGCTATTCTGGCCAATGAATTCCAATTTGAAGAGACAACCAGTTTCTTTTTCAAACCCCGTTTTGTTCAGTGCTCTCTTCCGACTGTTACACCTTGTATTAGTTCAGTGAAATCATAGAATCCCTGCAGTGCAGAAGGAGGCCATTCAGCCCATTGAGTCTGTCCCGGCCCTCTGAAGGTACACCCTATCTAGGCTCAACCCGCACCCTATCTCCATAACCCCACGAGGCAACGTAGCACAGCCAATCCACCTAACCAGCACATCTTTGGACTACTGGAATTGTAGCAATCTCGCCACAGCAGGAAACCACGAGAATCAATACAGCTGGAGGAACCAGACTAATATTAATTCCGTGCTTTTTTCCCCCCCATGGCCTTATTTCTTGGCTTAATTAAGTGTTTATTTAAATAATAATAATCGCTTATTGTCACAAGTAGGCTTCAGTGAAATTACTGTGAAAAGCCCCTAGTCGCCACATTCCGGCGCCTGTTTTGGGAGGCTGGTACGGGAATTGAACCCGTGCTTCTGGCATTGTTCTGCATTGCAAGCCAGCTCCTTAGCCCACTGTGCTAAACCAGCCACATGCCCATTTAATGCCATGATTGCCCCCACTTAAAAAGCTAATTGCTATTCTGTCGGACTTTGACTCTAACGTCCTACATTCTGCTTCTGTTGAGTAGAGGACTCCAGGTTACATCACTCCAGACTCTCTCAAGCAGAAAAGACCAACAAACCTCACGGGAATGATCTTTTCTTTCTTTTAAAAGTACACAGTGATTTTGTACTATTTTTTGCTTCTTCCAAAGAAGGGAGAGCCAAACATCTGCTAATCTGAAGAAAACCTTTCCACCCGAAAGCCTGACCACCATCTACAAAGCACAAGTCAGGAGTGTAATGGAATACTCTCCATTTGCCTGGATTAATGCAGCTCCAACAACACTCAAGAAGCTCAACACCATCCAGGACAGAGCAGCCCGCTTGATTAGCACCCCTTCCGCAAACATCCAATCTCTCCACCACCGACAAACAGTGGCAGTCGTGTGCCATCCACAAGAAACCCTACAGGATACTTTAAAGTGGTTAGGCTACGTGAGACGCCAAACCCCATTGCGTTCTGCAGGTGCCATAAGAGACAAGTTGATTTTTATAAAATATTGCCATTCTTCATGCTGTTATACTAAAACACATTTTACAAATTGAGGAGGACTAACTCTTCCTAAATTCCCTGTTTTTGAAAATGTCACACATGCATTTGTTTGGTAGGTGAGAAGAGAAAGAAAAACCATTGCACATTTATAATCAAGTCTTTAGTAAGGAATACATAGAACGATACAGCGCAGTACAGGCCCTTCGGCCCTCGATGTTGCACCGACATGGAAAAAAAACTAAAGGCCATCTAACCTACACTATGCCCTTATCATCCATATGCTTATCCAATAAACTTTTAAATGCCCTCAATGTTGGCGAGTTCACTACTGTTGCAGGTAAGGCATTCCACGGCCTCACCACTCTTTGCGTAAAAAACCCACCTCTGACCTCTGTCCTATATCTATTACCCCTCAATTTAAGGCTATGTCCCCTCGTGCTAGCCACCTCCATCCGCGGGAGAAGGCTCTCACTGTCCACCCTATCTAACCCTCTGATCATTTTGTATGCCTCTATTAGGTCACCTCTTAACCTTCTTCTCTCTAACGAAAACACCCTCAAGTCCATCAGCCTTTCCTCATAAGATTTTCCCTCCATACCAGGCAACATCCTGGTAAATCTCCTCTGCACCCGTTCCAAAGCTTCCACGTCCTTCCTATAATGAGGTGACCAGAACTGTACGCAATACTCCAAATGCGGCCGTACTAGAGTTTTGTACAACTGCAACATGACCTCATGGCTCCGGAACTCAATCCCTCTACCAATAAAGGCCATCACACCATAGGCCTTCTTCACAACCCTATCAACCTGGGTGGCAACTTTCAGGGATCTATGTACATGGACACCGAGATCCCTCTGCTCATCCACACTACCAAGAATTTTACCATTAGCCAAATATTCCTCATTCCTGTTATTCTTTCCAAAGTGAATCACCTCACACTTCTCCACATTAAACTCCATTTGCCACCTCTCAGCCCAGCTCTGCAGCTTATCTATGTCCCTCTGTAACCTGCAACATCCTTCCGCACTGTCTACAACTCCACCGACTTTAGCGTCGTCTGCAAATTTACTCACCCATCCTTCTGCGCCCTCCTCTAGGTCATTTATAAAAATGACAAACAGCAACGGCCCCAGAACAGATCCTTGTGGTACGCCACTCGTAACTGAACTCCATTCTGAACATTTCCCATCAACCACCACTCTCTGTCTTCTTTCAACTAGCCAATTTCTGATCCACATCTCTAAATCACCCTCAATCCCCAGCCTCCGTATTTTCTGCAATAGCCGACCGTGGGGAACCTTATCAAACGCTTTACTGAAATCCATATACACCACATCAACTGCTCTACCCTCGTCCACCTGTTCAGTCACCTTCTCAAAGAACTCGATAAGGTTTGTGAGGCATGACCTACCCTTCACAAAACCATGCTGACTATCCCTAATCATATTATTTCTATCTAGATGATTATAAATCGTATCTTTTATAATCCTCTCCAAGACTTTACCCACCACAGACGTTAGGCTCACCGGCCTATAGTTACCGGGGTTATCTCTACTCCCCTTCTTGAACAAAGGGACCACATTTGCTATCCTCCAGTCCTCTGGCACTATTCCTGTAGCCAATGATGACCTAAAAATCAAAGCCAAAGGCTCAGCAATCTCTTCCCTTGTTTTCCCAGAGAATCCTAGGATAAATCCCATCAGGCCCCGGGGACTTATCTATTTTCACCTTGTCCAGAATTGCCAACACTTCTTCCCTACGCACCTCAATGCCATCTATTCTAATAGCCTGGGTCTCAGCATTCTCCTCCACAACATTATCTTTTTCCTGAGTGAATACTGATGAAAAGTATTCATTTAGTATCTCGCTTATCTCCTCAGCCTCCACACACAACTTCCCACCACTGTCCTTGACTGGCCTTACTCTTACCCTAGTCATTCTTTTATTCCTGACATACCTATAGAAAGCTTTTGGGTTTTCCTTGATCCTACCTGCCAAAGACTTCTCATGTCCCCTCCTTGCTCGTCTTAGCTCTCTCTTTAGATCCTTCCTCGCTTCCCTGTAACTATCAAGCACCCCAACTGAAACTTCATGCCTCATCTTCACATAGGCCTCCTTTTTCCTCTTAACAAGAGATTCCACCTCTTTGGTAAACCACGGTTCCCTAGCTCTACCCTTTCATAGTCTTGCTATTTGCTGCAAATTTCTCTCACTTATTTGCTGAGTCCATAACTTCTGTAATGATGTGCTTTTGACTTTTCTGTTTACAGCCCAATTTGGGGATGTCTTGTATGACCTGCGTATAGGTCAGGGTGAGAGCAAAGCCACGTGTGTGGAGAAAGAAAGCCCTGTGGGATTACCACCTCTTAATAGCTTAACGGTAAGCATGTGCACAGTATGTATCAATGCACTTTAAAATAATGCAATTTTATCATTGTTAAAATTATTTATGAGAGAGGTTTAAACAAGCTCTAATAAACCTGACTCTGGAGCAAAGGAAGTAGATTCATATGCAGGAGATAATTTATCAACGTGAATTACTGAGAAATATTGGATTTGTTTTATTTGTTATCACGTGTACCGAGGTACAGTGAAAAGTATTTTTTGTGAGGAGCTCAAACAGATCATTTAGTACATGAAAATAAAATAAAAAAGAAAATACACAAAAGGGCAACACAAGGACCACAATGTAAATACAGATACAGGCATCGGGTGAAGCAGATAGGAGTGTAGTATTAATCGGGTCAGTCCATTAGAGGATCGTTTAGGAGCCTGTTAGCAGCAGGGAAGAAGCTGTTTTTAAATCTGTTTGTGCGTGTTCTCAGGCTTTTGTATCTCCTGCCCAATGGAAGAAGTTGGAAGAGTGAGTAAGCCGGGTGGGAGGGGTCTTTGGTTATGCTGCCCCGCTTTCCCCAGGCAGCGGGAGGTGTAGATGGAGTCAATGGATGGAAGGCAGGTTCGTGAGATGGAGTGGGCTGTGTTCACGACTCTCTGAAGTTTCTTGCAGTCTTGGGCCGAGCAGTTGCCCTATCAGGCTGTGATGTAGCCAGATAGGATGCTTTCTATGGTGCATCTGTAAAAGTTAGTAAGAGTCAGTGTGGACATGCCAAATTTCCTTACTTTCCTGAGTAAGTATAGGCGCTGTTGTGCTTTCTTGGTGGTAACGCCAATGTGGGTGTACCAGGACAGATTTTTGGTGATGTGCACCGCTAGGAATTTGAAGCTATGATCCATCACCTTGGCTCCATTGATGCAGACAGGGGTGTGTACAGTACTCTGCTTCCTGAAGTCAATGACCACATGTCAATGGCATGGATTGTTGTGGTTGCATCATTCCACTAGGTTCTCTATCTCCCTCCTGTATTCTGACTTATCGTTATTCGAGATCCGACGCACTATGGCCGTGTCATCAGCAGATGGAGTTGGAACCAAATTTTGGCACGCAGTCGTGTGTGTACAGGGAGGGGCTAAGTATGCAGCCTTGCGGGGTTCCGGCATTGAGGACTATTGTGGAGAAAGTGCTATTGTTTATTCTTATTGTGGTCTGTGGGTCAGAAAGTCGAGGATCCAGTTGCACAGTTAGGAGTCAAGTCCTAGGTTTTGGAGTTTTGCTGTGAGCTTGGCTGGGATTATGGTGTCGAACTGTAGTCAGTGAATAGGACTGAGAGTCTGATGTCGGACTCCTTGTTGTCGAGATGCTCTCGGGATGAGTGTAGGGCCAGGGACATGCCGTCTACTGCGGACTGCTGTGAAATACACAAAAGCGCTACTTTTAAAACTCCCCTTGTCTCTTCCTTTTGCTCTACACTGGATTGGGGACTGTTGGTGACAGCAGTTAAAATTTCAAGAGTCTATACCAATGTAATGTTTGTTATGGAGGCACTTAACCACTTTAAATCTGTGACTCAGTGGTATTTGTCATAAATGCTTCTCATTATCTTTAGATCCAAGGAATAATCACAGCTGAGAGAGTAGCTACGTTGACCTAGGCTGATACCTTCACCTCCATCCTCGTGCCCTTTTGAAATCTATTTTCCTCCCAACTCTTTCAGCTGCCACAGCCTTCCCACTATATGTTTTAAGGGACTGGATGTAAACTGGAGTCGGGCCTCCTGATCCATTACCAAAATGATGGACAAGAGCCCATTACCCACCTTTATGAAATAGTTACAAGATTTATCGGGACTTCCGTTGTGAGAGATTACTGTGCTTCACTACTGTGTTGATAAGATTTTAACTCACTTGTATTGTAGCGGTCCAATTCCACCTGTAATACAGCTTATTTTGGTGACAGACATTTTTCAATCCGATATGCATCAATGAATTAAATGAATACATTTTTTTTGAACTTTGTGTCATTACCTAGCTATCGTAGAAGCCACAGAAAATGATGAGTGCAGGTGTCCTTTGTCTAAATTGGCAGATGTGTGTTGTAATTTGGGTTCAGGGGTTCACTTGCTGTGAAAGGAATCTAAGTGTTAGTTGACAAGTCTTTATTTTCCTCATCTTGAAAGAAATGTCCACATATAAATCACATGCAAATCTCAATGGGGGGTGATATACTAAACTGGTCAACAAACTAGGCTTTATGGCGGATTCCCAAGGTACCTGATACTTTGGGATTCAATCCCTTCGCCTCGGGGACCTCGGGCGGTACTGGTCCCCCACAAACAGGGACGGAACGTCATACATCGGGGACTCCCAAGGGGATTGGAGGCCCCCAGCTGCATAACTTTTGGAAAGGGTGGTGCCCTGGCAATGCTGGTGCCTAGGTGGCACTGCCAGGGTACCCGGTTGGCACTGCCAAGGTGCCACTCTAGCATTTTATGCGCAATTGGGTTGGGGGTGCTGGGGGGCCCTCCCATATTGCGTTCAGGCTGGGGGGGTGGGTCGAGGATCGGGACGCTCTGTTTTTAAATGGTGTCTCAATCTCTCGCTAAAACGGGGAGTTCCAGCGAGTGTAGCTCCCCATTGTAAAAAAACAGGACTATGTGCGCGTTCCCCGGTCAGGCCCCTTATTCAAAGCGAGGCGCATTGAATAGCCATGTGTTCCTCGACACTGAGTGTGCTGGGAAACACGCAGCTAAACGCGCTCGCTCGGTAACTTTGTTCCTTTTTGGGAAGATCATGTCCATGGAATTCTCTCTTTCATTGGCAGAGGTATAGAATATAAAAGTAAGGATATAATGTTGGAATTGTATAAAACACTGGCGAGGCCACAACTGGAATATTGTGTGCCGTTCTGGTCACCACATTACTGGAAGGAGGTTATTGCCCTGGAGAGAGGGCGGAGGAGATTTACAAGTATGTTGCCAGGGCTGGAAAAGTGTGGCTACGAGGAGAGATTGGACAGGTTGGGGTTATTTTCCTTGGAACAAAGACAGCTGAGGGCTGACTTAATTGAGGTATACAAAATAATGAGGGGGAGAGATAGAGTGGACAGGATAAAATTGTTTCGCCAGTGGTGAATTCTAGAACCATAGATAGGGGACCATAGGGGACATAGATTCAAGATAAGTGGCAGAAGGTGCAGGGGGGACGTTAGGAAACCATTTTTATGCAGAGGATAGTGGGAGTCTTGAATTTGCTGCCCAAGTTGGTGGTGGAGGCAGAGGCGCTAAACTCTTTTAAAAAGTACCTGGACCTGCACCTTAAGTGCTGTTAGATACAGGGCTATAGACCGGGTGCAGGAAGGTGGGATTGGAAAGGGCACCTGGCTGTCCTAGGACTGGCAACGACAAGATGGGCCGAATGGCCTTCTGTGCTAGGACTTTTCTATGAATCAATGAATGGTAGGACGAACCTATCACTGAGTAATAGTACTACTTAAACAAAACAGTGTGGGCATGAAGTGCAACATTTATTTGGTGAAGTGTGTCAAGAAAGTGGAAAATTTGAACAATTATGTGTTATTCCTATTGTCTGAGTAATAACACTGAGCACTGGCTGTCCTTCAACTTTAAGTACTGATGATCTCCAAAGATGATTTTGAGTATTAAAAACTGCATCTGTAAATAATTGTCGTAATTGTGAGACTAGAGCTTCCGATAGCTCCCTTGTGTTTGGTACAGCCTTGCTGTAAATCAAACCGAAATGTGGAGACAAAGAACTTTCCAGAGTCTGAATCCAATATGTGTGAAGTGAGCTGATCTTAATATTGGGTGGCAGCAGGGTGCTCATTAGTCTGCACACCCCTCAATGAGGGAAGGGAAAAATCAACAAGATTTCACATTTTTAAAGGCCAAATATATTGGAGAGATTATGGATGCAGGCATCAAATGACAAATGCACTTAACTAGACTGATTCAATTCATGTCAAAGAACTACTAAAAATTGTTTAGTCACAATATCAGAATTTCCATAGCAACTATGGAAACCTACATCTAGAGGAGGCAGTATTGTCATTAGACTAGTAAACCAGACACCCAGGGTAATGCTCTGGGGAACCCACCAATTTGGGACAGGATTAGAACATGTGTGTATGGTTCCTGGGCCGCCTCGAACACTGCTCGCACCTATCCTCAACCCCCTCACAAATCGACTCATTCTAGCCTTGATGAGCCCTGAACACCATCATGAGCTGAATCAAACTCAACCTTGCACAGGGTGATGTAGTGTTCACCCTGTAGAGGGACTCACTCACACCTCTTCTTCCAATACGTGTGCCAGGTCCTCCTCCCACCTGGCCTTCACCGTCTTGCGGGTGATGTCCTCCCCAAACTCCCTCCATATGTCCCAGATGTGCTGCCCTCCTCCAACTCTGTGCAAGAAAGAATTCTCACCAATAAAGTAGATTGTGGCACTACCGGGAATGTTCTATGAACAAAACCCCTTATCTGGAAGTAGCTACGCTTATCTGCCCCCACCAGTCCTACTTTCTCCTTCAGCTCCTCCAAAGTGGCAAACTACCCCTGCAGAAACAAATCCCTCACCTTTCCCTTTCCACTCCCCAAATGTGGCATCTATTCTCACCGGCTCAAACAAATGTTCCTGCAGATGGGATAGTGTCCTCAGCTTAAATGCTGCCAGAGTTGCCGCCATATCTTCAAAGGTTCGAAGAATATTTTGCGGTGCTAACGGCAGATAAGCCAGTACCTCCAGCTGGACCCCCTGCACAACCCTGACTCCATCCGCATCAGGCAGCCTCCTGCTCATCACACCCAATAATAAAATAACAAATATGTCAGCGGCAACCCCCCCCCCCCCCCCCCCCCCCCCACCCCTCCCGGCCTTTCCCTCTGTAAGAAGCCCCCTCCGAATTTGAGGGGTCCTCCATTAAATAGGTGCCTCACATTGGACAACTGTTTCCCGCCCTTCACAAAACTCGTCCCCCACTATCTCTGGGAGATGGTGCTCCAACTCAACGCTAAGACCCTAGCCAAAAGCTTTGCATCTACGTTGAGCAACTAAATTGGGCAGCCTGACCCGCACTCCATGGGGTCCCAGGAGGATAGAGATAGATGCCTGCCCCAGCATCACCATGAGAAAACCCCATACCAGTGAATCATTGAACATCCCCAACTGATCCGTGAACTGGAATTTCACTGGGAACCCATCCGGCACCTTCCCTATATGCATCTTCCATAAAGCAATTTGAACTTCCTCCAGCTCCAACAGCGCTTCCAACTCCTCCTGCAAATCCTCCCCCACCTGTGGGAACTCCAAACCCTCCAGAAACGTGCCTCACCCAGGCCTTCCACAGCCTGGTCTGGTCCCACACCCACAGGTGAGTTCCTTGTAGAAAGAGCACATCAGCCCCCAAACCCTTTTGAGTAGGAAAAAGCTCTTGCCCTCACAGGCCCTCCTAGGCCCTGCACGTGCCACGTGACTAACCTTGTCATGGGTCTCTCACAACTCTCTCCACCCCCCCATGCACGCGCGCGCACTCACTCACTAGAGTTGGCCACCTGCATCTTGGTTCAATGCTCCTACATAAATTCCTGGGTCCGAGGCCCACTTAAGTTGCTTCCAGCCCACCATCTGGGGTGAGACAGAGAGAATCCCCTAGTCACTGTTCAAGGGAAACAAGGTAGCACAGTGGTTAGCACAATTGCTTCACAGCTCCAGGGTCCCATGTTTGATTCCTGGCTTGGGTCACTGTGCGGAGTCTGCACGTTCTCCTTGGGCGCGATTCTCCGCCCCCCACGACGGGTCGGAGAATAGCGGGAGGGCCTTCCTGACATTTTTCCCGACCTCCCGCTATTCTTCCCACCCCCCCCCCCACGGCCGCCCCACGACACGAATCGCTGCTCGCCGTTTTTTTACGGCGAACAGCGATTCTCCTCTAGCCGATGGGCCGAGTTCCCAGGCCTTTACGGCCGTTTTCACGAACGCAAACACACCTGCTCTCACCGTTCGTGAAAACGGCCGCAAAGTGCCGTTCCCGACAACCATGGCACCGATTGGCACGGCCGCACCACGCGTGCATGCGCGGGTTTGACGCATCTGCTTGATGACGTCATCCGCGCATGCGCGGGTTAGAGCCGTCCAACCCGCGCATGCGCGGCTGACGTCATCGTGCGCGTCAGCCGCCGTGACCCTTGGCGTGCGGGCTTAGCGACGGTCGCTAAGGGGGGGAGAATCGGGTCCCGGGAGGGGGCGCGGAGGCTGCCGTGAAACACGGCCAGTTTCACGGCAGCCTTTACGACTCTCCGCATTTGCGGAAAATCGCGCCCCCTGTGTCTGGGTGGGTTTTCTCCGGGTGCTCCGGTTTCCTCCCACAGTCCACAGATGTGCAGGTTAGGTGGATTGGCCATGATAAATTGCTCCTTAGTGTTCAAAAAGGTTGGGTGGAGTTACTAGATTACAGGGATAGAGTGATGATGTGTGGTTGGGTAGGGTGCTCTTTCCAAGGGCCGGTGCAGACTCGATGCGCCGAATGGCCTCATTCTGTATAGTAAATTCTGTTCTATGACAATTCTTCCCCCCCCCCCCCCCAAAACTAACCAAACAAATAACAAGACTCATTGTGTGCTCCACCTAACCCGGCGCAACAGGCTGAAGCTTCTCTTCCCCCCCCCCCCCCATTCCACTCCCGATCACTCGCCACCTCCCCCTTCCCACTGGTGAGGTGGCCCCCATCAGGGTCGCACTCTAATTTCCTCCCCAAAGATAAACAACAACTACCTAATTTCTCCTAACCCCCCCCCCCCCCAATGCCCATAAAACAAACTTTTCTTCCATCCAAAACAATGTCAGTCTCACCCCCCCCCCCCCCCCCCCCCCCCCTTCCATCAGACCCAACCTTCAAAACAATAAGAACATAACAAAAAGATACGTAAATACACTTTACAGACACTCCATAAAGTCCCCAACAGAACTCCTCAGACTGGTCCCACCATCTCCCTGATGTAGGCCTCCGCCAGTTCCACCGTGTCGAAAAGTAATTTTTCAAATCCATTGTGACCCGCAGGTGTGCAGGTCCCCTTATATATATATTCGTATATTCTCACTGTATGCCCATCCCAATCAAAATTGTGGCTGCTTTTCGTCCACTCCAAGACCCCCTCTGTCTGATCATTGTGTGGTGATGCCGGCATTGGACTGGGGTGGGCACAGTAAGAAGTCTTACAACACCAGGTTAAAATCCAACATGTTTGTTTCAAACACTAGCTTTCAGAGCACTGCTCCTTCCTCAGGTGAATGAAGAAGGAGCAGTGCTCCGAAAGCTAGTGTTTGAAACAAACATGTTGGACTTTAACCTGGTGTAAGACCTCTTACTCTGATCATTGTGAAAGTGAATAATTAGCGCCCACGGTGGCTTGTTCGGCCATGGTGTCTGCCGGAGTGCTCGATGAGCTCTATCCAACTTGGGAGGGGTGAGCACCTCATCCGCTCCCGCTAGCCGAGAAAACATCTCCAAGAAGCTTCGGGCCCTCCACACCCTCCGGCAGTCCCATCTTCCTGAGGTTCAACTGCCTTGATTTGTTTTCAAGATCCTCCACCTTCAGCCTCAGACCCTTGTTTTTTTTTTCTATAAATTTAGAGTACCCAATTATTTTTTTTCCCAATTTAAGGGGCAATTTAGCGTGGCCAATCCACCTACCCTGCACATCTTTTGGCTTGTGAGGGTGAAACCCACACAGACACACGGAGAATGTGCAAACTCCACACGGACAGTGATCCAGGGCCGGGATTCGAACCCGGGTCCTCAGCACCGTACTCCCAGTGATAACTACTGCGCCACCATGCTGCCCCTGCCTCAGACCCTTGTTGCTCATCGTCCTGAGCAGCAACTCCGCTTCTAACAAGCGAAACGCTCCTCGTGCTGCGACGTGGCCTCCTCCGCACCCTTCAACGTCTCGACTTGTGCATTCACTGCATTCAGGGTCTTTTCCAGCTGATAACAAACCTGGTGCAGTGCCGCCTCCGTCAGTGCCTTTAAATGACTTTATTTCAATGCCCTGCTGCTCAAACTACCTGTCAATCAGCTTGCCGTATTTCTCCAGCTCCTGCGCCATCACTGGGGCAGCAGGGTAGCATGGGGGCAGCACGGTAGCATGGTGGTTAGCATAAATGCTTCACAGCTCCGGGGTCCCAGGTTCGATTCCCGGCTGGGTCACTGTCTGTGCGGAGTCTGCACGTCCTCCCCGTGTGTGCGTGGGTTTCCTCCGGGTGCTCCGGTTTCCTCCCACAGTCCAAAGATGTGCGGGTTAGGTGGATTGGCCATGCTAAATTGCCCTTAGTGTCCTAATAAAGTAAGGTGGGGGGAGGGGGGGTGGTTGTTGGGTTATGGGTATAGGGTGGATATGTGGGTTTGAGTAGGGTGATCATGGCTCGGCACAACATTGAGGGCCGAAGGGCCTGTTCTGTGCTGTACTGTTCTATGTTCTACTACAATCAGCGTGTCTCGTGTGGTGGGCACGGCAGCCATCCCCCCCCCCCCCCCCCCCCTCTCAAGTTTTTCCAATGGGCTACCCTCCTTGGCTTTCTTTGCAGTGGGCTTCTTCACCGAAGCTTTCGACATGTCTTTGTTGGGAAACAGTTCACTAACTCCACCAAATGAGTGGGCATCAAGAGCCCCTGAAAAAAAGGGTAAAAGGGATGAGAGACAAAGACTCTGCTTTGGCCACCTTTCATGTGTCTTGCTTTCACATGATTTCACCAGAAGTTCAAAGGAAGTAACTATCCATTACTAATTGGATAGTTTAATTCCATATAGAAATTGTGCTTTTGATGGTGTGTGTTTATTGAGGACCCAGGTTGATGTACACTGTCAAAAGACAATTTCCCTGGCTGTTACCTGTAGTTGACCTATTGTGGATACAGGGTGCTACTAACAGTGGAAAAGGACCTTTCCTCCTGTGCTTACCTTCCCACTACTATTTCTGAGAAGTGGGGGATAGAGAAAACCCCTTCTTATTCTATTTAATTGTACTGAACAGTTTCTATAACTTAGCACATGAGTACAATGTCCAATGTGTTGGCCATGCAGAGTGTGTGACCAACTGAATTTCTGATCAAATAAAAAATACGAAAGAGATATTGGAGATGAGCGTGTGTTCTCAACACTTGTATTTGCATGGCATATGCATGTTTACTTTATTATTTTTAAACTTTTGTTAAAATGATGGGATAAAGCAGAGTGAGAGTGAATTTTTAACCAGTGCGATTGCATTACTTCCTTTGGCTGCTGAATGGTGGAAGACGTTTAAGTAAGTGCACATGTGAAGCATATTTTCATGAGTGAATAAGTACACAAGGTGTTTCCCACTAAAATTTATGTATTTAGCTAAATTAAGGGATGTCACCTTTGTACTGCGTCAGCAATTTCTCTTGGACAATACTTTTTTTTTAAAGGCCGATGATGGAAAGGATTTGTTACAAAGCTGTTTTATCACTAATACTTTCAGCATGTTTTGACAAACTGAACACTTTCTTTTGTACAAACTTTAGATTGGCAAAAGCACTATGAAGGACCATCTACCACCTTCATGTCGGACCCAGGTCAAGGTGCAACATTTATTTGAAGATGCTGGAAACAGGCGAAATGCTGCAACTGCGCAGTCCACTGTGCCTCGTACTTGTAAAACAGCACTCCCTTCACTTAAAGAGAAGTACCCGGATGGTACAACCTCGACAAAATCAGATGCCGGTTTGCCTAAAGCAAAAGTTGCTATAATGCCTACACAAGCCATGAAGATGCACATGCATCAGTTGTCTTCCTTTGAGCATCAGGAAATTTTTAACTATCCCGAAATTTACTTTATGGGTTTAAATGCAAAAAAACGACAAGGGGTAGTGGGTGGATCAAACAACTGTGGTTATGATGATGATCAAGCAGCCTATATACTTCTGCCTCATGACCACATAGCATATAGATACGAGATACTCAAAGTTATTGGAAAAGGAAGCTTTGGGCAGGTGGCTAAAGTGTATGACCACAAACAGCGGCAGCACATGGCATTGAAGATAGTGCGAAACGAGAAGCGGTTCCACCGGCAGGCAGTAGAGGAGATCCGAATTCTGGAGCACTTGAAGAAGCAAGACAAAAACCTGCAGATGAATATCATCCACATGCTGGATAATTTCACATTCCGCAACCACACCTGCATGACCTTTGAATTACTGAGCATGAATCTGTATGAACTGATCAAAAGAAACAAGTTCCAAGGGTTCAGCCTGCAGTTGGTGCGGAAGTTTGCCCATTCCATCCTACAGTGCCTAGAAGCATTGCAAAAAAATCGAATCATTCATTGTGATTTGAAGCCTGAAAATATCTTGCTGAAGCAGCAAGGCCGCAGTGGCATCAAAGTCATAGATTTTGGCTCCAGCTGCTACGAGCATCAGCGTGTTTTCACATACATCCAGTCACGATTTTACCGAGCCCCTGAGGTTATCCTCGGCTCCCGCTATGGGATGCCCATTGACATGTGGAGCTTTGGCTGTATCCTTGCTGAATTATTTACTGGGTATCCTCTGTTTCCTGGGGAAGATGAAGGAGATCAATTAGCTTGCATGATGGAACTTTTGGGGATGCCACCTCAAAAAATGTTGGATCAGTGCAAACGAGCCAAGAACTTCTTCAACTCCAAGAATCAGCCTCGCTATTGCACTATCACCACACTTCCAGATAACACCGTGATTGTGAATGGTGGTCGCTCTAGAAGAGGTAAGCCAAGAGGTCCACCAGGTAGCAGGAGCTGGGTGACTGCGTTGAAGGGTTGCGATGACTCGCTGTTCATCAGCTTCCTAAAGAGATGTTTGGACTGGGAACCATCTAATCGCATAACATCCACCCAAGCTTTGAGACATTCGTGGCTAGTTAGACGTTTTCCTAAACCACCCACTGTGGAGAAGACCACGCCAGTTAAATCTACGGCAGGTAGCAGTAGTTCCTTGCCTGGAATTGTTTCCAAGTTGCCCTCGAATATTGGCACAGGCACCAAACTAAGGACCAATTTGGTGCAAATGTCCGATTCAAATGGAAATAGTATACCTCTACGTACTGTGCTTCCAAAATTAGTTAGCTAAGGCTATTGTGTGCTGCAAATTAAACCCAAGAACATGTGTCAAATGCAAAAAAAATGTTTCTTACATAGGTCTTTTTGCTGATAAAATGTTTAACAAGTTTTTCATAATTATTATGTATAAGAAAACTACCGTAATTTCCAAGTTGCATTAAAGTGCATAAAATTATTCTTTATCCATCTGACCCTCTCGAGGCTATTGTAGTTTTTAATCTCCATTAAATTATGAATACCCCTAGTTTGTTGAGAATATGAAGCAAATGTACTATGCTTAAATCTCGCTTCACATTTTTAACTACCTGGCAGGAGTGATGAATATAAAATATCGTGGTCAAGGTCTGTTTACACCCGACCCCACCAAGTTAAATTCTTTCAACCATGTTTTATTTCAGTTTAGGTTTTTTAAAAATCCTATTGTTCTTAATACAGTGTGCTAGTTAATTAAGGATCCCATTATAAATTAAGTAACATAATTGTCCGTCCTCCCCCTCCTAAACATACATACACTAATTTTTACTTTGGTGTGGCTTTGATGGAAACGAAGAAGACTTGACCAGCCATTAATGCCCTATTCAGGCAATGATGGGACTCGAAACATCGGGGCATTGGTAATTAATTACCACTGGATTTCTGGAACGCACTTTGAAAATTGTAGACCAATTGTGTTCATTCAGTTGGTCACAACGATAGAGGACATTCAGCTCATGTAGCTCAGCTGGGGATGGATACTGCAAGCCACTTCTATTTCAGTCTTGTCACTCAAAATATCTGGCTCTCCTAACGCAAGAGTAAGTTTTAGCCTTCTCTATGCTATACAGCAGAAAGCTGTTGATCACCCTGCTGAGTGATAGTTTATTCCACAAGGTGCATGTGACAAATATATCCCTCAGAACCCTTCAACCTAAGGGTTTCAGAATTTAGAATGTTCATTGAACTGCATCCTCATCTGGGTCCTATCTCCCATTTTAAACTTACAAACTTACTTGGGTGGAGAGCAACTTTGGGGAAAAAAAATAATTGGAAAATGTGAGCAAGAATTGTGACAACTGAATTCTACCTAACATTTTATCTGACGAAGAAGAACAATCCATTCTTAAGATGACTCCACCATACAGGTAGAATCATTTTTTTCTAATATCTAGGTGCCATTTTAAAAAAAACTTTGAAAATTTGTCTTTGTAAATGTTTGCGTGAAGATTCACATCAGCTATGAGTGGGCCAGCAAAGCAGGAGTGCAGCCAAGGGATTTACAATAAGTGTTGTTTTGTACTGTGGCAAACAAGCAACAAGGCTTAACTACAATTTACTTTTCATTGCTCACTGATCAGTGAGAGTTTTTGTTAAATCAAAATGGTGTCAGAGTTAAAATCTACAGGGTTGTATAAACCTGCAGTCCACCCATAACAATCCCATTCAATGCCAATATAGCAATCTGATTGCTGTAGTTTTGAGGACAAACACTGTGACATATTTTTAAAAGCCTACAAAAAGGGGAAGAAGTGGCAAGACATATTTTGGTGTGCATTTCAGGGGGGAAAATGGAAACCAATGACAAACGTACAGACTCGCAAAAAGAAATGTTGTTGCCTCACCATTTTTATGTTTCTCAGTGTTAGTTCCTTGAAGATAATCAGGCGAAACCTTTATGCATCCTGCCTCTTCACCAATTGCAGATCTTCAGATTAAGGCCTGCCCATAGTGTACAGGTACCACACCCAGATCCATACTTTCAGGAATGATCCAAAAATTCTCCCCTGTAACAGCAAGTTTTAATAAATGCGAGGATAGGGCCTCCCCCTGATATTTTGTGACTCCTCCATCCTATTAAAATAATTTAAAATGTTGGTACAAGACATTTCAAACCAGATTCACTCAATCTTGAATATCCACTGTGCAAATTTAAATACACCTGTTTGATTACAGCAAAGACTTTGCAGGAGGTTTTAATGTTTCCATGTGATGGCATGCTTTTAATCTTTATAATTGTGCACTTTCAGGTTTAATTCCGTTTACAAAATGTTTCAACAGCAGCTTTTTGATATCTGGATAAACGACGACAAACATTTTTGTACATTAAACAAATGCCTTATGAAATCCTTCCTGCTTTACAAAAGATTTCGAGATATTCCAGTGGTTTAACATTTTGAAAAGTATCTATTGGAATAATTGCGGGTCTAATGCAATTTCAGTTGAATGAAATGCCAGATCTTTACTTCAAAATATAATTTTCAATCTCAGGCATAATATGGATGAATGTTGTTCGCAATTTTATGGATTGTGTTTGAGGAAGAGGAGATTATCTTGTTACACTATGTGCAGTGCATGCTTCTGCTGCTTGTTCCCATTCATGGGAAGCTGGATATCCAGGTTAGGTGGGCCAGAGGTCTGTTTCTAATTGCTGTTGCGCATGGGTTGAACATTGAACCAAAAACCGGTTTGGAGAGCAGACATTTTGCTACTTACTGATCCTTGCTCACTAACTTGTAATCTTATTGTACACTTAAACTGGTATAAAGCAGCCAATGTGTGAGTGAGACAGGCAAAAACTTTACAAAAGTGTTATTTTAACCTTTATGTGTAACATTCATGTTTTTCTACACATTGCAAAGCAATCACTGCCAATTTTTCTGATAAAGCAATACATGGGTAATTTTTTCATCAATGTAAATGAATGGAAAATCCATTTTCTGTCTAAGCTTTTCTAAGTGGTGCTATAAACTAACCACATACACTTTATAAGATGTGCAGGTTAGGTGGATTGGCCATGATCAATGGGCGGGGGAGCGGGCCCTGGGTAGAGGACTCTTTCGGAGGGTTGGTGCAGACCCGATGAGCTGAATAGCCGCCTTCTGCACTGTAGGGATTCTATATGCTGTAAGGTACAACTAATTTGATTATGTTTACAACCCAAATTACATTGTCGTTTCTTGCATGAGTACTGCTTCTGTAATCCATCAAATTGCAGGCATGTTAAACCTAACCACATGAAGCACCCTGCCTCAGATAGTCATAGGTTATTATTGCAAACATACAAGAAATTTCAGCACCACATTAGAAATATTTCACGATGAATATTGAGTCACTTCAATGTATTGAGTGCTGGTGATTCACCAATGACTTACATTGAACAGACCTGTACATATTGGCTTAAATACAAATTTTCTGTGGAACTGGTGACATGTTGCGATATCCTTGTGCAGTGTCTTAAGCTTAGAAGTTCAAATCCACAGCAAAGAACTGTGTTTGAAGAACACCTGCCAATATTTATGGGGTGTGCAGGAGCAACAGCAGATAATGCAGCTGGCATTTTCCCTACTGTTTACCTTGAGAGCCTCTTCTGCAGCAAAGGGAATCTATTGCGAATGGAGCTGTTCAGTTGTAACCAGAGGTGTGTAAACTGTGGCCTGTCAGCCCTAGCAGACTAGTCCATAAAACATCTCCATTTTATTTGCTTGACTTCATGGTGTCACTGGTTTGTCCTGTTTTGAGAGTCAGGAAAAGAGCGGTTCTTAATTTATCAATCCCAAATCAGAACAAGGGGGTCATTATTAGTCATTGCTCAAGTAATAAAATCCCAGCAGATCATCTGGCAATGGAGTTTAGTAATGGGTGGGTGAGATGCTGTGCTTTTTTACTACCCAAGTGGTCACGGTGAAAATTGTCCCTGAAGATTAAGTTGAAAAAAAATGAAATGAAAATCGCTTATTGTCATGAGTAGGCTTCAAATGAAGTTACTGTGAAAAGCCCCTAGTCGCCACATTCCGACGCCTGTTCGGGGAGGCTGTCACGGGAATCGAACCGTGCTGCTGGCCTGCTTGCTCTGCTTTCAAAGCCAGCGATTTAGCCCTGTGCTAAACAACCCCTAGTTAGCACCACAAGCTTAAGATATATGCAAATTACTGAGAACACTTGCATAAACTTGCCATGTTCCTGCAAAGCTGCGTGGTGTGGAATTAATAGCCCATTGCGATATAGGGACACTGCAAACATAAGCATTGTTCTCTTTTAGAAATGAGTTTACTTTTAGGTAACAAAAGCCTTTACAGCAATTCTGGCTCAGTTGGTTAACTACCTTCATCAATAGTGGAGCCAATTTAAAGTCCTTAGTTTAGGGATGAAGCAAGTGGAATTTCAATGCAATTGCTTTTACAACACCAGTGGACAATCGGGGGAAGTACCAACCTGGCACTAAATGTTCTGAATGTCTGCTCCTTGTGTTATGGTGTGAGCTAGCCTCCCCCTGTTTATGTTGCAGCTTAGTCGATTACTTTTGAGATTTAAAAAAAATTTTGCAAGCAGTTGGGAGTTTAAAAGTTGTCTGTCATCCAGAATTAGGGAATGTGCCAGAACCCAAGGTGAGAAACTATTTGAATTACTCCAGGGAAGCCAATACGATTTGGAACAGCTATTTATCACTGTCTACTTAATATTTGTGGATTGAAATCTTCAGTAATGTTTTGAGTTTAAATACGTTCCTGAAAATCATCTAACTTTCCTCTTATGTACTGTAAATATAACCTCATGCAGTGCAATAGCAAACTTGATCTTTTGGATAAATTTTCTTCGATATTTACATGACTGAAATATAAAAAGTATTTTTCCATACTGAACTATTCACCTTAATATAAATTATTGATATGGTTCATCAGAAACAGTGACAACTTGCTTTATATTGAGCAAAAATGATCCACTGTTTTACAAGCATTATCGATGGATAATTTGACATGGATCATGTGAAGAGCCACCAGTCAGGATGGTGTGTGGCACAGATGGGAACTTGCAGGTGTTGAGTAGGAAAGAGAGATGGCAATTATAGGGAGTGAATTCCGAGCCTATCACTTTGACAACTGAAGGCATGGCCATTAATAGTGTAACTGTTCAAATTGGGAATGGACAAGTGGGAAGAATTGGCAGAGTACTGGATGCAAGGCTGGAGGAGATGATGGAAATAGGGGGAGGTGAGGCCACAGATAAATCTGTGAATGGGTGAGAATTATAAAAACACATTTTTTAACTGAGCGCAAGGGAGGTATGGCTGAGGGGATTTTTTTGCAATTAAGGACATGGGTAGCAGAGTTTTAAATGACTTAAGTTTGTGGAATTGTACTATGGAGGCCAGCCAAGAGTGGATTGTGGAATAGTTTAGAGGTAACAACGGCATGGGTAAAGGTTTTTGCCACAGAGAGACTGAGGCAAGGGCAGAGTTGGGTAATACTGAGGTGGGAATTGGTCTTGGTGACGATGTAGGAATGAGATTGGAAACTCTGGCTTAAATGGAACAGCAAGATTCAGCCTGATTCAGTCTCACAGTAGGCTGGGGGATGGATAGAGTCAGTGGTAAATTAACAAAGTTTAACACGAGGACAGTAACTTGTGTCTATCCAGTGTTAAGTGAGGAGGATATTTCTGCTCTTGATGTCCATCTAAGGTTAAATCTCTGAAAGGGTATATTTTCCATTATAGTTGAATAATAATTAATATTTAAAACTCAATTTTCAAATTAAATGACAGAACTTATTCCAAGTCATCAAAAGTTTAACAGAATTTTTCTTTGAACTTCTCACAAAGAAAAGTAAACTTCTGCATTAATGACATCCTGACATAGTAAAATGGAAGAAACAAACTTACTTTAAGGAACAAAATGACACATCTATAGATAAATTGGTTTGCTCAATTTTTGCAACAACAACCTGCATTTGCGTAGTGTCTTCAATGTAATCTATAAGACCCGAGACTGAGTAAACAATAACAGTAAACAAAATTTGACACCGCTCCAATCCAAATAAGGAGATATTAGGATAGGTCAAAGAGATCAGGAGGTAGTGGCAGTGAGGCTTAGAAAGGAAAGTTAAGAGCTTAAAATATTATTCCAAGAGCTGAAGGCGTGGCTGTCATTGGTGGAGCATTAATGCTCCTCTTTCATTTCCACCTTCTAATAGGATGTCCTGAACATGTGATATTACGTGAAAAGGTTATCGTGGATTATGTTGGGCATCTGGCAAACATGTTAAACATCATGACTGGTTTCATAATTGCAATTTCATAATTCCTGACCTGAGATAATGGGGAATTTTTAATTGGTCAGTTGATAAGATTGACAATTTCACTCTTCAAAGGTTATTTAATGTGAACAGTATCTCGTACCTCAAATCGAAGGTTAACTATAACTTGATAAAATTTGATTACAGTGCAATAATTCTACCCAAGCTGGTCAGCTCTTTAAGGAAATAACTATCTGCCAACGTTGAAAGTAAAATAATCTTAAACTGTGACAAATTTTAAATTTTACAGTAGAATTTTTAAAAACATGTTTACGACAGTCATGCAAAACATGGTATGAATTGTTTTATTTTTAAGGTGCCTTTTTAAACTGGCATAATCAGCATTTGGGGGGAAATTTCCCATTGTGTTCTGAATGTCACGGCAGTGTTCAGCTGTTGTTGATGTCCTGGAAAAATAAAAATGAAATACGTTCTCCAATTCGAAAATTTCTAACAAGACTTGAATAACTCATTTGTCGATAAGTGCAAACTGTAAGACTGTTGCATTGTCAATCTGCCAGAATTCAACACTAATGATTAAATATTCTGCGTGGTGTGTGTGCATTATAAAACTTAAACAGCTATTTATTGCTGGTGTATTGCCTCTTAAACTACCTCTGGTAGACAGTTTTGAGGGTGTGTGCTCGATGGAACGTACAAAGACTTGAAGGAACCAAAACATGTACACTGTGATTCTGTGGGCCCTGTCTCTGGTCTTTTGCAGTGTGCCTTGTTAGATTTAGGGTATTGTGACCCAACCAGCCTACATACTGAAATATTCAAGGGATTATAATCAGTCCCTCAAAGCAGTCATTCATATTAACGTATAAAATGTTGTGATTTGCATTTTATTGTTCAAGAGAATGACATTTTAAAGAATAAAAAAAATCCTGAAAATGATTTGAATGTCAGTCGAATTTTATTGGATTTTTTTTTGTCACCTGAAGTTCAGTAGCTCTGTTGACTGAGTTTGAATTAGCTCCAACACAATGTTTTATTTCAGTGAAAATCAATTGAAATATGTGCATACAGTTCCCATCAAACAATTGTTTGATTTGTTTCTATTTGGTATCTTTGCATTTGAACTATTTTAAAAATTATGCATGGATCTCCTTTTCATAGGGGGAAGCAGTGGCGCACTGTATTGTGTTGTCACTGGGTCAGTAATACAGCGACCCAGGTTCTAATCCCACCACAGCAGAATTTGAATTCAATAAAGAAGAAAAGCCTGAATTCAATATATAATGAAGATCAAACAATTGTCGTAAAAGCCCATCTGATTCATTAAAATCCTTTAAGGAAGGAAATCTGTTGCCTTACCTGGCCTGGCCTATTGCATGTGTCATTAGGCCACTGATTGAATCTTAAATGCCCTCTGAACTGGTTTATCAAGCCATTCAATTGTATAAAACAAGTTACAAAGTCTTAAGAAGGAATGAAACCAGTCAGACCACGGTGAATCGACTTAGGCACCAGAGACGACAACGGCAAACGCAGTCCTGTTGACCCTGCAAAGTCTTCTGCACTAACATCTGGGGGGGCTTGTGCCAGAATTTGGAGAGCTCTCAAGACTAGTCAAACCCCACATAGTCACACTCACGGAATTATACCTTACAATGTCCCAGACACCACCATGCAGAGAATAGTAAACAGGAGGGAGCATCCTTGGAGTCATTCACTCCAGACCTTATGAAGTCTTATGGCATCAGGTCAAATATGGGCAAGGAAACCTGCACGTGAACAGCCATATTCCTCAGCTAGGTGGCACGGTAGCACAGTGGTTAGCACAGTTGCTTCACAGTTCCAGGTTCAATTCCCAGCTTAGGTCACTGACTGTGCGGAGTCTACACGTTCTCACCGTGTCTGCATGGGTTTCCTCCGGGTGCTCGTTTTCTCCCACAGTCCAAAGATGTGCAGCTTAGGTAGATTGGCCATGCTAAATTGCCCTTAGCGTCCAAAAAGGTTAGATAGGGATAGGATGGAGGTGTGGGCTTAGATAGGATAATCTTTCCAAGGGCCTGTGCAGACACGGTGGGCCGAATGGCCTCCTACACTGTAAATTCTATGATAATCAGTGCTCTTCCATGTTGAACACCACTGAGGGTGGCAAGGGCACAAACCAAGTTGTCCTTTAGGACATAGCTGCTGGACTGGGTCCAGCAGATCGCAAGAGGGAAAAAGAAACTCGACCTCATTCCCGCTAATCTGCCTGTTGGCGATGCTCAGTCCATGGCAGTATTGGTAGGAGTGACTACTGCTGTGCAAGATGGAATAGATGCAGCAACTCCAAACTGTAGCCATGAGGCGCAATGGGCTATCAGCAGCAGCTATCAAGACCAGACATTCTCTCCACAGCATCCCTGCCCCCCCCCCCCCCGCAATCAACAAGCCAGGGGATCAACCCTGGGTCAATGAAGGGTGCAGGAGGGCATGCCTGGAGCAGTGCCAGACATACCGAAAAATGGAGTGTCAACTCAGGACTACTGGCATGCAAAATAGTGGAAAAAGGATGAGATAGATGATCCCACAACCAACTTATCAGATATAAGCGCTCCGAAGTCCTTCCACATCCAGCCGTGAATGGTGGTGGACAATTAAAACAACTCACTGGAAGAGGAGGCTCCACAAATATCCCCATCCTCCATGATGGAGGAGCCCAGTACATCAGTGCAAAAGATAAGGCTGAAGTATTTGCAATAATGGGGCAGTATGGTGGTGTAGTGGTTAGCACTGCTGTCTCATGGCACCGAGGACCTGGATCCGATCCCGGCCCCGATCACTGTCCGTGTGGAGTTTGCACATTCTTCCTGTGTCTGCGTGGGTTTCACCCCCACAACCCAAAGATGTGTAGGGTGGGTGGATTGGCTACGCTAAATCGGCCCTTAGTTGAAAAAAAATAATTGGGTACTCTAAATTTATTTTTAATAAATGAAGTATTCGCAAGAATATCTTCAGCCAGAAGTGCCGAGTGGACAATCCATCTTTGTCTCCTCCAGAGGTCCCCAGCATCCCAGATGCCAGTCTTCAGCCAATTTGATTCACCCTTTGATATCAAGAAATGGCTTAAGGTACTGGAGAAGGCAAAGGTTTGGAGCCCTGACAATATTCCGGCAATAGTACTAAAACTTGTGCTCCAGAACTGATTGTGCCCCTAGCCAAGCTGTCCCAGCACAGCTACAACACTGGTGTCTACCCGGCAATGTGAAACATTGCCCAGGTGTGTCCTCTGCACAAAAAGCAGGACAATACTCTCAATCATCAGTAAAGTCACAGTAAGAAGTCTTACAACACCAGGTTAAAGTCCAACAGGTTTGTTTTGAATCACTAGCTTTCGGAGTGCAGCTCCTTCACCTGAGGAAGGAGCAGTGCTCCGAAAGCTAGTGATTCAAAACAAACCTGTTGGACTTTAACCTGGTGTTGTAAGACTTCTTACTGTGCTCACCCCAGTCCAAAGCTGGCATCTCCACATCATCAGTAAAGTCACGGAAGGGGTCATCAACAATGCTATCAAGTGGTACTTAGCAATAACCTCTCAGTTTGGGTTCCGCCAGGGTAACTCAGCACCTGACCTCATTACAGCCTTGGTTCAAACATGGACAACAGAGCTGAACATCAGAGGTGAGCGAGTGTGATTGCCCTTGACATCAAGGCAGCATTTGATTGAGTATGGCATCAAAGAGCCCGAGCTAAATTGGAGTCAATGGAATTTGAGGAAAACTCTTCACTAGTTGGAGTCATACCTGGCACAAAGGTTGTGGTGGTTGGAGGTCAGTCATCTCAGTCCCGGGACATCACTGCAGGAGTTCCTCAGGATAGTGTCCTAGGCCCGACCATCTTTAGGTGCTTCATCAGTTACCTTACTTCTAATATAAGGTCAGAAGTGGGTATGGTTGCTGATGATTGCACAATGTTCAGCACTATTCGCGACTCCTTAGACGCTGAAGCAGTCTATCTTCAAATGCAGCAAGACCTGGACAATATCCAGGCTTGGGCTGACGAGTGACAAGTTACATTCTTGCCACACAAGTGCCAGGCAATGACCATCTTCAATAAGAGAGAATTAAACCATCACTCCATAACATTTAATGGCATTACCATCGCTGAATCCCCCACGATCTACATCTTAGATGTTACCATTGACCAGGAACTGAATCGGATTAGCCAAATAAATACTGTGGCTACAAAAGCAGGTCAGAGGCGAGGAATCTTGCGGCAAGTAACTCACCCCCTGACCAACAAGACCTAAGTCATGAGTGTGATGGAGTACTCCCAACATGCCTGGATGAGTGCAGCTCCAACAACACTCAAGAAACTCGACACCATTCGAGACAAAGCCGCTCACTTGATTGGCAGCCCTTTCACAAATTGATCCCATCAGCAGTGTACTATGGTTACATTGAGTACCATCTGTAAGATACACACAGCAACATTACTTTGACAATGCCTTCCAAACTCTTCTTCCACACACAGCTCTTACACCTAGAGAAGAAGGGCAGCAGGTACAGGAGAGGACCACCATTGCAAGTCCCCTTCCAAGTCACACACCAGCCTAACTTGGAGCTATATCACCGTTCCTTCACCATGGCTGGATAAAAGTCTTGGAACTCCCTGCCTTTTTAAAAAATCAATTTAGAGTACACAATTCTTTTTTGCCAATTGAGGGGCAATTTAGCATAGCCAATCCACCTACCCTGCACATCTTTGGGTTGTGGGGTGAAACCCACACAGACAGAGGGAAAATGTGCAAATTCCAGAAAGACGGTGACCCAGGGCCGGGATCGAACCTCGGACCTCAGCGCCGTGAGGCAGCAGTGCTAACCACTGCACCACCGTGACATCCTGAACTCCGTACCTAAAAGCATTGTTGGTGTATCTACACAACATAGACTGCAGAGGTTCAAGAAGGTGGCTCATGATAACTTTCTTGGTGGTAGGGCAGCACGGTGGCGCAGTGGTTAGCATTGCTGCCTCACAACACTGAGGTCCCAGGTTCAATCCCGGCTCTGGGTCACTGTCCGTGTGGAGTTTGCACATTCTCCCCGTGTTTGTGTGGGTTTTCCCCCCACAACCCAAAGATGTGCAGGGTAGGTGGATTGACCACGCTAAATTCCCCCTTAATTGGAAAAAAATGAATTGGGAACACAAAGTTTATATTTAAAAAAACACTGCAATGAAGTTACTGTGAAAAGCCCCCAGTCGCCACATTCTGGCGCCTGTTCAGGTTCACAGAGGGTGAATTCAGAATTCTCAGCTGGTACGGGAATTGAACCTGCGCTGCTGGCCTTGTTCTGCATGATAGCTGTCTAGCCCACTGAGCTAAACTAACCCCGCAACAGTCTGAAATAATGCTCTATTTGTTTCTTTCCATTAATGTTTCATATTTTGCTAAAATATTCACCCTGCCCAACCAGATCGGGACTGCAAAGTGGCATTTGTGTGATTGAACATGTGTTGTTTTCAATGCTATTAATAATATTTTCAACACCCATGTAAATGCCTTTAGTGTATATTCAGATCGCAAATGGGAGCAACTGGAAACACTGGCACCGAGGTTATTTTTACTTCCTCAAAAGCTGCAATTTTAAATGGTTACCATTCATCACATATGCAGTACTGAGGGGAACATTGCATTTCAGAGTGGGGTAGGTCAGCTCTATTGCAGTAAACTCCTTGACTGTCCATCCTTAATAGAGGAAAACATATAATGCAGAATGACACAGGAGGAGTGCACGCATCAGAGATACCAGTTTTTGGATGAGACCAAAATCTGGTCCTTCAGGTGGATACGAAGGCTCAGGTGGACACGGAGGTTCAGGTGGATACGGAGGGTTCAGGTGGATACGGAGGTTCAGGTGGATACGGAGGTTCAGGTGGATACGGAGGTTCAGGTGGATACGGAGGGTTCAGGTGGATACGGAGGTTCAGGTGGATACGGAGGGTTCAGGTGGATACGGAGGGTTCAGGTGGATACGGAGGGTTCAGGTGGATACGGAGGTTCAGGTGGATATGAAGGTTCAGGTGGATACGGAGGTTCAGGTGGATACGGAGGGTTCAGGTGGATATGAAGGTTCAGGTGGATACGGAGGTTTCAGGTGGATACGGAGGTTCAGGTGGATATGAAGGTTCAGGTGGATACGGAGGTTCAGGTGGATACGGAGGTTCAGGTGGATACGGAGGTTCAGGTGGATACGGAGGTTCAGGTGGATACGGAGGTTCAGGTGGATACGGAGGTTCAGGTGGATACGGAGGGTTCAGGTGGATACAGAGGTTCAGGTGGATACGGAGGGTTCAGGTGGATACGGAGGTTCAGGTGGATACGGAGGGTTCAGGTGGATACGGAGGTTCAGGTGGATACGGAGGGTCAGGTGGATACGGAGGGTCAGGTGGATACGGAGGTTCAGGTGGATACGGAGGGTTTAGGTGGATACGGAGGTTTAGGTGGATACGGAGGTTTAGGTGGATACGGAGGGTTCAGGTGGATACGGAGGGTTCAGGTGTATACGGAGGTTCAGGTGGATACGGAGGGTCAGGTGGATACGGAGGGTCAGGTGGATACGGAGGTTCAGGTGGATACGGAGGTTCAGGTGGATACGGAGGGTTCAGGTGGATACGGAGGTTCAGGTGGATACGGAGGGTTCAGGTGGATACGGAGGTTCAGGTGGATACGGAGGGTTCAGGTGGATACGGAGGTTCAGGTGGATACGGAGGTTCAGGTGGATACGGAGGTTCAGGTGGATACGGGGTTTCAGGTGGATACGGAGGTTCAGGTGGATACGGAGGGTTCAGGTGGATACGGAGGTTCAGGTGGATACAGGAGGTTCAGGTGGATACGGAGGTTCAGGTGGATACGGAGGGTTCAGGTGGATACGGAGGGTTCAGGTTGGATACGGAGGGGTCAGGTGGATACGGAGGTTCAGGTGGATACGTAGGGTTCAGGTGGATACGGAGGTTCAGGTGGATACGGAGGTTCAGGTGGATACGGAGGGTTCAGGTGGATACGGAGGGTTCAGGTGGATACGGAGGTTCAGGTGGATACGGAGGTTCAGGTGGATACGGAGGTTTCAGGTGGATACGGAGGTTCAGGTGGATACGGAGGGTTCAGGTGGATACGGAGGTTCAGGGGATACGGAGGTTCAGGTGCGCTACGAGGTTCAGGTGGCTACGGAGGGTTCAGGTGGATACGGAGGTTCAGGTGGTACGGAGGTTCAGGTGGATACGGAGGTTCAGGTGGATACGGAGGTTCAGGTGGACTACGGAGGTTTCAGGTGGATACGGAGGTTCAGGTGGATACGGAGGTTCAGGTGGATACGGAGGTTCAGGTGGATACGGATGGGTTCAGGTGGATACGGAGGTTCAGGTGGATACGGAGGGTCAGGTGGATACGGAGGTCAGGTGGATACGGAGGGTTCAGGTGGATACGGAGGTTCCAGGTGGATATGAGGTTGAGGTGGATACGGAGGGTTCAGGTGGATACGGAAGGTTCAGGTGGATACGGAGGGTTCAGGTGGATAGGAAGGTTCAGGTGGATACGGAGGGTTCAGGTGGATACGGAGGTTCAGGTGGATACGGAGGGTCAGGTGGATACGGAGGTTCAGGTGGATACGGAGGGTTCAGGTGGATACGGAGGGTTCAGGTGGATACGGAGGGTCAGGTGGATACGGAGGTTCAGGTGGATACGGAGGTTAGGTGGATACGGAGGTTCAGGTGGATACGGAGGGTTCAGGTGGATACGGAGGTTCAGGTGGATACGGAGGTTCAGGTGGATACGGAGGTTCAGGTGGATAAGGAGGTTTCAGGTGGATACGGTGGTTCAGGTGGATACGGAGGTTCAGGTGGATACGGAGGTTTCAGGTGGATACGGAGGGTTCAGGTGGATACGGAGGGTTCAGGTGGATACGGAGGTTCAGGTGGATACGGAGGTTCAGGTGGGTACGGAGGTTCAGGTGGATACGGAGGTTCAGGTGGATGCGGAGGTTTAGGTGGATACGGAGGGTCAGGTGGATACGGAGGTTTAGGTGGATACGGAGGTTTAGGTGGATACGGAGGGTCAGGTGGATACGGAGGGTTCAGGTGGATACGGAGGGTTCAGGTGGATACGGAGGGTCAGGTGGATACGGAGGTTCAGGTGGATGCGGAGGTTTAGGTGGATACGGAGGGTCAGGTGGATACGGAGGGTTCAGGTGGATACGAAGGTTCAGGTGGATACGGAGGTTTCAGGTGGATACGGAGGTTCAGGTGGATACGGAGGTTTCAGGTGGATACGGAGGTTCAGGTGGATATGAAGGTTCAGGTGGATACGGAGGTTCAGGTGGATACGAAGGGCTCAGGTGGATACGAAGGGTCAGGTGGATACGGAGGTTCAGGTGGATACGGAGGTTCAGGTGGATACGGAGGTTCAGGTGGATACGGAGGGTTCAGGTGGATACGGAGGTTCAGGTGGATACGGAGGTTCAGGTGGATACGGAGGGTTCAGGTGGATACGGAGGGTTCAGGTGGATACGGAGGTTTAGGTGGATACGGAGGTTCAGGTGGATACGGCGGGTTCAGGTGGATACGGAGGGTTCAGGTGGATACGGAGGGTTCAGGTGGATACGGAGGGTTCAGGTGGATACGGAGGTTCAGGTGGATACGGAGGGTTTAGGTGGATACGGAGGTTCAGGTGGATACGGAGGGTTCAGGTGGATACGGAGGGTTCAGGTGGATACGGAGGTTCAGGTGGATACGGAGGTTCAGGTGGATACGGAGGTTCAGGTGGATACGGAGGGTTCAGGTGGATACGGAGGTTCAGGTGGATACGGAGGTTCAGGTGGATACGGAGGTTCAGGTGGATACGGAGGTTCAGGTGGATACGGAGGTTCAGGTGGATACGGAGGGTTCAGGTGGATACGGAGGTTCAGGTGGATACGGAGGGTCAGGTGGATACGGAGGTTCAGGTGGATACGGAGGTTCAGGTGGATACGGAGGGTCAGGTGGATACTGAGGGTTCAGGTGGATACGGAGGGTCAGGTGGATACGGAGGTTTCAGGTGGATACGGAGGTTCAGGTGGATACGGAGGTTTCAGGTGGATACGGAGGTTTAGGTGGATACGGAGGGTTCAGGTGGATACGGAGGGTTCAGGTGGATATGAAGGTTCAGGTGGATACGGAGTTTCAGGTGGATACGGAGGGTTCAGGTGGATACGGAGGTTCAGGTGGATACAGAGGGTCAGGTGGATACGGAGGTTCAGGTGGATACGGAGGGTCAGGTGGATACGGAGGGTTCAGGTGGATACGGAGGGTTTAGGTGGATACGGAGGTTCAGGTGGATACGGAGGTTCAGGTGGCTACGGAGGGTTCAGGTGGATACGGAGGTTCAGGTGGATACGGAGGTTCAGGTGGATACGGAGGGTTCAGGTGGATACGGAGGGTCAGGTGGATATGAAGGTTCAGGTGGATACGGAGGTTCAGGTGGATACGGAGGGTTCAGGTGGATACGGAGGTTCAGGTGGATACGGAGGGTTCAGGTGGATACGGAGGTTCAGGTGGATACGGAGGGTTCAGGTGGATACGGAGGGTTCAGGTGGATACAGAGGTTCAGGTGGATACGGAGGTTCAGGTGGATACGGAGGGTTCAGGTGGATATGAGGGTTCAGGTGGATATGGAGGGTTCAGGTGGATACGGAGTGTCAGGTGGATACGGAGGGTCAGGTGGATACGGAGGGTTCAGGTGGATACGGAGGGTCAGGTGGATACGGAGGTTTCAGGTGGATACGGAGGGTTCAGGTGGATACGGAGGTTCAGGTGGATACTGAGGTTCAGGTGGATACGGAGGTTCAGGTGGATACGGAGGGTTCAGGTGGATACGGAGGGTTCAGGTGGATACGGAGGTTCAGGTGGATACGGAGGGTTCAGGTGGATACGGAGGTTCAGGTGGATACGGAGGGTCAGGTGGATACGAAGGTTCAGGTGGATACAGAGGGTTCAGGTTGATACGGAGGTTCAGGTGGATACGAAGGTTCAGGTGGATACAGAGGGTTCAGGTGGATACGGAGGTTCAGGTGGATACGGAGGGTTCAGGTGGATACGGAGGGTTCAGGTGGATACGGAGGTTCAGGTGGTTACGGAGGTTCAGGTGGATACGGAGGGTTCAGGTGTATACGGAGGTTTCAGGTGGATACGGAGGGTTCAGGTGGATACGGAGGTTCAGGTGGATACGGAGGGTTCAGGTGTATACGGAGGTTTCAGGTGGATACGGAGGGTTCAGGTGGATACGGAGGGTTCAGGTGGATACGAAGGTTCAGGTGGATACGGAGGTTCAGGTGGATACGGAGGTTTCAGGTGGATACGGAGGTTCAGGTGGATACGGAGGGTTCAGGTGGATACGGAGGGTTCAGGTGGATACGGAGGGTCAGGTGGATACGGAGGTTCAGGTGGATACGGAGGTTCAGGTGGATACGGAGGGTTCAGGTGGATACGGAGGTTCAGGTGGATACGGAGGGTCAGGTGGATACGGAGGGTTCAGGTGGATACGGAGGGTTCAGGTGGATACGGAGGTTCAGGTGGATACGGAGGGTCAGGTGGATACGGAGGGTCAGGTGGATACGGAGGGTCAGGTGGGTACGGAGGGTTCAGGTGGGTACGGAGGGTTCAGGTGTGTACGGAGGGTTCAGGTGGATACGGAGGGTTCAGGTGGATACGGAGGTTCAGGTGGATACGGAGGTTCAGGTGGATATGGAGGGTTCAGGTGGATACGGAGGTTCAGGTGGATACGGAGGTTCAGGTGGATACGGAGGTTCAGGTGGATACGGAGGGTCAGGTAGATATGGAGGGTTCAGGTGGATACGGAGGGTCAGGTGGATACGGAGGTTTCAGGTGGATACGGAGGTTCAGGTGGATACGGAGGTTCAGGTGGATACGGAGGGTCAGGTGGATACGGAGGTTCAGGTGGATACGGAGGGTTCAGGTGGATACGGAGGTTCAGGTGGATACGGAGGTTCAGGTGGATACGGAGGTTCAGGTGGATACGGAGGTTCAGGTGGATACGGAGGGTTCAGGTGGATACGGAGGGTCAGGTGGATACGGAGGGTCAGGTGGATACGGAGGTTCAGGTGGATACGGAGGGTCAGGTGGATACGGAGGGTCAGGTGGATACGGAGGGTTCAGGTGGATACGGAGGTTCAGGTGGATATGAAGGTTGAGGTGGATACGGAGGGTTCAGGTGGATACGGAAGGTTCAGGTGGATACGGAGGGTTCAGGTGGATACGGAAGGTTCAGGTGGATACGGAGGGTTCAGGTGGATACGGAGGGTTCAGGTGGATACGGAGGGTCAGGTGGATACGAAGGTTCAGGTGGATACGGAGGGTTCAGGTGGATACGGAGGGTTCAGTTGGATACGGAGGTTCAGGTGGATACGGAGGGTTCAGGTGGATACGGAGGTTCAGGTGGATACGGAGGGTTCAGGTAGATACGGAGGGTTCAGGTGGATACGGAGGGTTCAGGTGGATACGGAGGGTTCAGGTGGATATGAAGGTTCAGGTGGATACGGATGTTCAGGTGGATACGGAGGTTCAGGTGGATACGGAGGGTCAGGTGGATACGAAGGTTCAGGTGGATACGGAGGTTCAGGTGGATACGGAGGTTCAGGTGGATACGGAGGTTCAGGTGGATACGGAGGTTCAGGTGGATACGGAGGTTCAGGTGGATACGGAGGGTTCAGGTAGATACGGAGGGTTCAGGTGGATACGGAGGGTTCAGGTGGATACGGAGGGTTCAGGTGGATACGGAGGTTCAGGTGGATACGGAGGGTCAGGTGGATACGGAGGGTTCAGGTGGATACGGAGGGTCAGGTGGATACGGAGGGTTTAGGTGGATACGGAGGGTTCAGGTGGATACGGAGGTTCAGGTGGATACGGAGGGTTCAGGTGGATACAGAGGTTCAGGTGGATACGGAGGTTCAGGTGGATACGGAGGTTCAGGTGGATACGGAGGTTCAGGTGGATACGGAGGTTCAGGTGGATACGGAGGTTCAGGTGGATATGGAGGGTTCAGGTGGATACGGAGGTTCAGGTGGATACGGAGGTTCAGGTGGATACGGAGGTTCAGGTGGATACGGAGGGTCAGGTAGATATGGAGGGTTCAGGTGGATACGGAGGATCAGGTGGATACGGAGGTTTCAGGTGGATACGGAGGTTCAGGTGGATACGGAGGTTCAAGTGGATACGGAGGGTCAGGTGGATACGGAGGTTCAGGTGGATACGGAGGGTTCAGGTGGATACGGAGGTTCAGGTGGATACAGAGGTTCAGGTGGATACGGAGGTTCAGGTGGATACGGAGGTTCAGGTGGATACGGAGGGTCAGGTGGATACGGAGGGTCAGGTGGATACGGAGGTTCAGGTGGATACGGAGGGTCAGGTGGATACGGAGGGTCAGGTGGATACGGAGGGTTCAGGTGGATACGGAGGTTCAGGTGGATATGAAGGTTGAGGTGGATACGGAGGGTTCAGGTGGATACGGAAGGTTCAGGTGGATACGGAGGGTTCAGGTGGATACGGAAGGTTCAGGTGGATACGGAGGGTTCAGGTGGATACGGAGGGTTCAGGTGGATACGGAGGGTCAGGTGGATACGAAGGTTCAGGTGGATACGGAGGGTTCAGGTGGATACGGAGGGTTCAGTTGGATACGGAGGTTCAGGTGGATACGGAGGGTTCAGGTGGATACGGAGGTTCAGGTGGATACGGAGGGTTCAGGTAGATACGGAGGGTTCAGGTGGATACGGAGGGTTCAGGTGGATACGGAGGGTTCAGGTGGATACGGAGGTTCAGGTGGATACGGAGGGTCAGGTGGATACGGAGGGTTCAGGTGGATACGGAGGGTCAGGTGGATACGGAGGGTTTAGGTGGATACGGAGGGTTCAGGTGGATACGGAGGGTTCAGGTGGATACGGAGGTTCAGGTGGACACGAAGGTTCAGGTGGATACGGAGGTTCAGGTGGATACGGAGGTTCAGGTGGATACGGAGGGTTCAGGTGGATACGGAGGTTCAGGTGGATACGGAGGTTCAGGTGGATACGGAGGTTCAGGTGGATACGGAGGGTCAGGTAGATATGGAGGGTTCAGGTGGATACGGAGGGTCAGGTGGATACGGAGGGTTCAGGTGGATACGGAGGTTCAGGTGGCTACGGAGGGTTCAGGTGGATTCAGAGGTTCAGGTGGATACGGAGGGTCAGGTGGATACGGAGGGTCAGGTGGATACGGAGGTTCAGGTGGATACGGAGGTTCAGGTGGATACGGAGGTTCAGGTGGATACGGAGGTTCAGGTGGATACGGAGGGTCAGGTGGATACGGAGGGTTCAGGTGGATACGGAGGGTTCAGGTGGATACGGAGGTTTAGGTGGATACGGAGGGTTCAGGTGGATACGGAGGTTCAGGTGGATACGGAGGTTCAGGTGGATACGGAGGTTCAGGTGGATACGGAGGGTCAGGTGGATACGAAGGTTTAGGTGGATACGGAGGGTTCAGGTGGATACGGAGGTTCAGGTGGATATGGAGGTTCAGGTGGATACGGAGGTTCAGGTGGATACGGAGGGTCAGGTGGATACGAAGGTTTAGGTGGATATGGAGGGTTCAGGTGGATACGGAGGGTTCAGGTGGATACGGAGGGTTTAGGTGGATATGGAGGTTCAGGTGGAAGAAGACCAGCTGAAGTTTGCTTGATGTTTTGTCAATGCTTATCCCTGAACTAAAATTGAATATAAAGTGAAAGGTTTCCCAAGCACTTGCATCATGACTCTATCCAATGATGTTATTTCATGTCAACCCACTCAATAATTCCTCACTCCATTTTAACAAAAATATTTGTTAAAATCAACAGAGTGAAAGAAAGCCATTTTGAAGTTAAACCTAATTCTTTCTGACATTTTAAATGCATGGATTTATACTGGGCACAACAGCGCTGTACCTGCATTGATCTTGTACACAAGACATGGAAGCAAGGGTTGCTCACCATAACCCTCAGGCCTTCTCCACCATTCAATACGGTCATCAGGTTTACCTTTGCCGACATGAATGAAGCACAAACTGGCAGAGACTGTGGGCCTTTTGCCACTAATAAGGAAATAAGATCATGTTGTCAGTTAATTTGCCGAAGCAAATCATATTCTGCTGTCATTTCCCCCTCATTGTTGCAGTTTTACTTTACTTCAATATTCATCGCAAGAAAGCCCATTAATTTTAAATGGATTGAGAAACAGAATTAAAGAGAAAGGTTTATTGCTCGACAGGATGTGTGGGATGACAACTTGCAGAGACCAAAGTCTCTGTTTTGATAAAAACACAGACATGTCGGAGATATTCATTCCTGCTCAAGTACACATCCATGTGTAAAAATGTCACTGCTGCCTTCTCACTGTATTGTGGCTACATTTTACCAATAAAGGTCTGCCGCTTTCCCCGAGTTTCTTCGTGACCTGTGCACTAACCTTTCTTTTTCAATTATATTTTTACATTTCATAAAATAGCATGACAAAGTTACAAAATAAAACATCATAAGCAGGGACGAAGGGTAAAAAACAGAAGTGGCTAAACCAACACGAGCTCAGGCGATAGGAGAATGGTATCACAACTGTCTTAATGCCACCATTCCCAACACAGCCTTCTCTTCCCAGATTCCTGACCATCTACACCCAGGAATGGATTCATCATTTGCAAAAAACACATGAAACCCCCAGATCTACGGGCAGTTACAAACCCACTGCTTAAAGCAACTAAACCCCCCAAAACAGTCCCAGTGTAGAAGCACAATTATAAAGAGAGGAGGAAGAGAGGAACAATAACAACTTGTCGAGACTATGATGCAACCCACAGGGCCTCTCCAGAGAGAGCAGAAAATAGAACAGAAACACAGATCTCTCCGAGCTATCCCACCAGATGACAAACAGCCATCAGGCCACTCAATCAACAAGAGGGGGAACAACAGGGCATCCACCAAGGCACACAACTCGGCCCATCCCCAGGCCCCCGTGGACCAGAGAGTAAAGGAAATAAACCCAAGCCCCTCCCCGCACCCTCGGATAGGGACATCCTGAGCCCGTCGGGACAATAGGATTAGTGCCTGGCCCAGCCCAGTACCAACCGACACACAAGAGACTATATCTCCAGGGCCTCCACCACAACCCAAAGAACCTGCACCCCTGACAAGCTTGTACCTATCCAATCCCATCCAGAGCACTGCACCACATGAGGATGATTATTCCAGCCCTGGCCAGGGGTTGGGGGGGGGGGGGGGGTGCCCTCCCCAGAGGAAGAGGAACCAGCAGGACACCCAATAATTAGGCGCCCTGAGGTAGCACAGTGACGCAGTGGTTAGCACGACTGCTTCACGGCGCTGAAGACCCAGGTTCGATCCCGCTATATCCCTGGTGTGCCTAAAGTGCCTGGTAGTCGCGGGGGATTATATACGCCGTGTATGAACCAGTGTTAAGATTCAATCCTATTGGTCTGGTGTAGTTAGGAAGCTTGAGAAGATATTTAACAGAGCCTTACAGCTGAATCCTTTGTTCCTAATTGTGGGTCTTCCAGATGGTAGAATTACCGATGTCAATGAGAAAAGAGTGTACAACATCCGAACTTTTGCAGCTCGTAAAAATATCCTCTGCTCCTGGATCAGCAACAAGGATTCTTCAATTCAAAATTGGAATAAAATGGTCATGGAATGTATCCCTATGGAATTCCCAACGTCTGTGATCCGTTCTAAGTCTGACACACTCTGTAAAATGTGGGATCCTTATTTTAAATTGATAGGCTCCGCCTTGTTTGACCTACGCATGCAAGGTATCCTATGAGCCATATTGCAAGTCTTCACCTCGCAATTCATAAAGGTGTGCGGCCTGAGGTGTTATTTGATCTTATTCCAAGACCTTATCCTTTCTCTCCCCCTAGTTGGTTTTATTGATTTATCTGGTATGAAAACTGGAGGCACTAGTTCATAAAGTCTGTTTTCCAAAGTCACCCTGTCTTGTTTGTTATATTTGCAATAATTCATGTTCAGTACTGTATCTGTTTTACGTGGAAAATGTTTTTGTTGTGATATTTGCACCGAGATCCCAGGTTCGATCCCGGGTCACTGTCCGTGTGGAGTTTGCACATTCTCCCCGTGTCTTTCACCCCCACATTTTAAACATTTTAAAGGAACCTCTGTTGGGAGGGCTGAGGGTCTTCAGCACCGTGAAGTGTGGGTTTCACCCCCACAATCCAAAGATGTGCAGGGTAGGTGGATTGGTCACGCTAAATTGCCCCTTAATTGAAAAAACTGAATTGGGCATTCTAAATACTTTTTTAAATGAGGACCTGCTTGCTCCCTCAGGCGAGTGTAAAATATCCCATGTCAGTATTGAAGGCAAACACAATAAATAGTTATCTCTCAAACAACACCTACAGCAGATTATCTGGTCATTTATTTCATTCGTATTTACAAAATCTTGTACTGAAACTGGCTGCTATGTTTTCTCCATTAGTGACAGTTCTTCAACAACTAACTGTAAAGCCCTTTGACTTTTCCTGAGGTTGTAAAAGGCACTGGACAAATGCAAGCTCGGTCTTTAGTCCTTTTATCAGCTTATTTCCTGATTTTAAAATGCTTTAATAATAAAAATCTTTATTGTCACAAGTAGGCTGACATTAACACTGCAATGGAGTTACTGTGGAAAGCCCCTAGTCGCCACATTCCGGCACCTGTTCGGGTACACAGAGGGAGAATTCAAAACGTCCAATACACCTAACGGCACGTCTTTCAGGACTTGTGGGAGGAAACCGGGGCACCCGGAGGAAACCCACGCAGACACGGGGAGAACGTGCAGACTCCATACAGAAAGTGACCCAAGCCGGGAATCGAACCTGGGATCCTGGAGCTGTGAAGCAAAAGTGCTAATCACTGTGCTACCGTGCCGCCCAATTATACTGCACAATTTTATTGTAATATCTTTTTATTATCACAATGACCTTGTAAAGTTTTGACTGATATTACCAGCTGTTTGAGACAACATGAGAGGGATGAGGATTCTTGAGTTCACTGTCTAAATATGCAAAGGTACTTTTAGCCTCTTTGGTTTATTTATAATTCATCTTGTAAACAGATGGCACAGACTGCCCTCCGGATCCCCAAACAGTTAACTTTTACTGCTAACTCCTGCAGTGTAGGAGGCTATTTCCCTCTGGGATTGTACTAATTTGGGGTGATATATTCAGCTGTAATGCTGATGCTGAAATAGCTGCCAATACTGAGAGCTCCATGGAGTAGGCAAACTCTCGACCCTGACCAACATTCCTGCCTACTGCGGTGTCTCAAGAGGTCCGGGAGGATACCGTCGCCACCCATTTTAGCAAAGTCAGATTAAAATGCTTTTAGCGTTTCATTACAATTTAAAATAGTTTCATTTGCTGAATCTGAAATGTTTTCAATGAATACATTAAAAATGAAAAGAAAATATAAATGAGACTGTAACAAGAATGTAACTTTGCCTGATCTCATTCCTGGATATTTTCCTCACGAGTCCTGCCGGTTTGTTATCAGCCAAGGAATCTGGGAAGCTCATAATTTTGATTCTTGTGGGAAGAAATTTCCTGAGACAAGAGCGAACTGTTTGACAGTAATCACTGAGATCGACCGGCTGAATAATAAAGCCATCCCACCCATCGCCAATCCCCTTCGCTCGAGACATGTCCTTTTTATCCTGAATACTTTTTACACTTGACAATTTGTATGAAATTAAACTATTTCACCCGATAGTGAAAGCCTTTCCACTTTCTTAGCCCTGTGAGATATCACGAAGCTAAAGCATTCATGGAACCTTGCCATTGCAAAGCATGGCCTGTTAACTAGACTGACAGAATAAACATGCAGAGAATGCTAACCATTCTGACCTCATCCAGATGGACAATAATGTGTGACAGTTGCACACAACTAGGCAAGCTGGGGCAGAGGACAAATAGCCAAGAATGTCAGCTCAGTGGGTCAGTCAGTTCCTGCAACTCAATTCAGACCAGATCCTATCCTTATCCTGCGATAACATGTGTCAAATCTTTTAGAGGGGGCAGATTGTCTAATGGAGGCAGATTATTTCTACCACAATTATGCTTGATCTGTTCCTGACTTTGGCGAAGGAGATCTGTTTAGTTTTCCTGTTGCATAGCTCCCGTATGCCAACATCAACTTGTATTGGTGTAGCACCTTTGATGTAACAGAATGTCCCAAGGGAGCTTCACAGGCTCCTTATAAAACACAATTTGACACTGAGACAAGGAGGTGGGTTTTCAAAGTGCATTTTAAAGAAAGAAAGAAATGTAGAGAGGTTTAAGCAGGGAATTCCAGAGCCTGGGGCCTGGGCAGGTGGAGGTATAGCCACCAATGGGGACGTCTAGAGGCCAAGACTAATGGAGTTTAGATATCTGCAACAGTTGTTGGGCTGGAGGAGATTACAGAGAAAGGGAAGGACAAGGCTGACAGAAGGATTTGAAACAAGGATGAGAACTTTAAAATTGAGCCGTTGCTTAATCAGAATCTAGTCAGCACAGGGTGGTGGCTGATTAGGCAGCGCCAACCAGATATATTTACAGCCATAATGATGATGATGCAAGTATCCAGTCCGGTAAATCTCGCTAATATTACAAGTACAGATTCCAAAAGAAATAATTTCCGGGTATTGCAGGTATCTCTGATATTCTGTTAACGCAGCTCCCGGTGAAATAATTTATTGATTGACTCCATTATCAGAAAACCAAGTAAAGTCCAATGTCTGAGGCTGGTTTAGCTCAGTGGGCTAGACAGCTGGCTTGTACTGCAGAACAAGGTCTGCAGTGTGGGTTCAATTCCCATACCAACTGAGAGAATTCTGAATTCTCCCTCAGTGTATCTGACCAGGTGCCAAAATGTGGCGACGAGGGGTTTTTCCACAGTAACTGCATTGCAGTGTTAATGACAATAAAGATTATCTTATCTTATGTCTGAGCAGTCGCATTGCATCATCCTTTATGACCTGAAAGTGGGAGGGGCTGCTTATCTCCCGCTGTCAATGCTATTATTCCATTGGCCCCACCATGTTGTATTTATTATTGCTGCTGGAGTTCAAAAAGGCAAAGCTTCTAATAACCTAATGAAATGATCCCTCTTTAAAGGAAGAGTCTGACAGAGCTGGTGTATACAAAAGGAAGAGACTTTGATGGAAATTGAAACACATTGAATTAACTTTATTGATGTAAAATGCGTACATTGAGGGCCGATTGCAGGGACCAATGTCCCACGCATAAAGAATGCTAATTGCCATCCAATATCACCTTGGGTGATAGTAATGACTGTCTAAATCGTGCCTGAGGCCCTTGCTGTAAATGATGGACAATTTAGGCCTATTGTGCTTTAATTTGATATCAGTGTGGGGCAGGAAGTGGGGCAACAACAGTTAATATTGTCGTGTTTTGAGACATGTGGTTCAATGGGCTGCATTCCTGTCCCTGAGTCTGTGTCCACAACCCCCCTCAGAGGTTTCACCTCAGATATCTAGATTGATGCAGAATTGAGGCAGAATATTTCTGGTCAAAGGTGTTGTCCTTTTGATCCGGTGTCCAAGTAAGTCCCTGTTTGTCCTCCCGAAAGATTCTATGGCATGATTTCTGGAAGAACACAGGAGGTTTCCCTGGTTCTGGGCTAGTTTCATCCCTCAACCAAGATCACTTAAAAAAAACAGATTATCCAATCATTTTGGCATTCTGTTTGTGGGAACTTGCTGCCTGCAGATTGGCTGCTGCATGTCACACAGCACAACAGTGAGCACATTTCAAAATTCCTTCATTGGAAGCACTTGGGGAGTTCCTGCATTCCATGAAAGTCCTTCTTGCCTTTCTTGATTTAACCTAGAAGAGATTCTTTGTTTTATAGTAGGACCTTTTTAGAAGGATAGAAGGACCTCGTGTACAGATCTTTGAAGGTGGCAGGACATATTAAGAAAGTGGTTAGCAAAGCATGATGAATCTAGTGTTTCATAAATAAAGGCATGGGTTCAATAGGAGAGAAGAACATCTCTTCCCATTTGTTGATGGGACAAGGACAAAGGATCACAGGTTTATGGTTTAGGGCGAGAGATACTGGCGAATGTGAGGAAGAATTTATTGTTTATGGTAACTGCTAAGGATCTGGAACTTGCTGCCTGTGAGGGTGATGGAAGTGGAGATCTGGAACTTGCTGCGTGTGAGGGTGATGGAAGTGGAGATCTGGAACTTGCTGCGTGTGAGGGTGATGGAAGTGGAGATCTGGAACTTGCTGCGTGTGAGGGTGATGGAAGTGGAGATCTGGAACTTGCTGCGTGTGAGGGTGATGGAAGTGGAGATCTGGAACTTGCTGCGTGTGAGGGTGATGGAAGTGGAGATCTGGAACTTGCTGCCTGAGATCTGGAAGTGGAGATCTGGAACTTGCTGCGTGTGAGGGTGATGGAAGTGGAGATCTGGAACTTGCTGCGTGTGAGGGTGATGGAAGTGGAGATGATGAATGGTTTCTAAAGGAAATTGGCTAAATTTTTTCCCATTCAATTTTCTGGAAGATGGTAAAATAGTACATGGCGGCATCTATGAGATTTCAATGTCCAGGGTATACAATAAGGTGTCTCATTGTTACAGTCTGGATCACACTATCAAATGAATAGATATGGGCAGCAACAGTAACCTCCTAATCCTTGGAGATGCAGAGTCTGTCTTTGGGAGTGGCTGGTGTTGTTGAAGCTAATAGAAGCGAAAGTGTTCAGTGGGAATGTAATGCGCATTAACGCACATGGGGCGGCACGGTAGCACAGTGGTTAGCACTGCTGCCTCACAGCTCCAGAGACCTGGGTTCAATTCCGGCCTTGGGTAACAGTCTGTGCGGAGTCTGCACTTTCTCCCTGTGTCTGCGTGGGTTCCCTCCGGGTGCTCAGGTTCCCTCCCACAATCCACAGATGTGCAGGTTAGGTGGATTGACCATGATAAATTGCCCCTTATTGTCCAGAGATGTGTAGGCTAGGTAAGCGGTTATTGGGATAGGGCAGGGAAATGGGTTTGGGCGGGGTGCTCAGAGGGTCAGTGCAGACCCGATGGGCTGAATGGCCACTTCGGCACCATAGGAATTCTATGATTAAATCCAGAGGCTTGAGTACAAAATCTAGGGTTTCAATCCAGTGCACAGGAAGTGCTGCACAGTCAGATGTATTGCTGTCTTTTAGGTGTCACATTAAACGGAGGCTCTCAGATAGATGTGAAAGATGCCATGGCAGGGTGCCCTGGATAATATTTATCCTTCAACGTGTTTCACTGCAATAAATTCTGTTCATGGTTGCATTACCTCCACTGAATCCCCCAGCATCAACATTCTGGGGGTTACCATTAATCAGGAACTGATCTGGACCAACTATATAAATACTGAGACTACAAGAGTAGGTCAGAGGCTGGAATGTTAGCAGCAAGTTACTCACTTCCTTACCCCTCAAAACATGTCCACCATTAACTGCTGTGTGATGGAATATTCCCCAGTTACCTGGATGAATACAGCTCCAACAAAATTGAAGAAGTTTGACGCCAATGCAACCTGCTTGATCAGCACATCAGCTTTCACCTTGACCATTCATCCCCTCCACCAGTGGCACACATTGGCTGCAGTGTGTAACGTCTACAAGACATACTACAGCAACTCGTGGAGACTGTTTTGACAGCACCTTCTAAACCTGTGACCTCTACCACCTGGAACAAGGGTAGCAGACACATGGGAACACCAGCCCCTGCAAGTAGCCCTCCAAGCCATACACCAACCTGGCTTTGGAATATATTGCTGTTCCTTCAATGTCACTGCGTCAAAATCCTGGAACTCCCTCCCGATCAGCCCTGTCCCACATGAATTGCAGCCATCCAAGACTGCGGCTCACCATCACCTTCTCAAGGGCAATGACTCTAATTGGGGATAGAAAATGAATGCTGACCTTGCCAAGAATGCTCACATTCCAAGAAAACAAAGCAAAAACATTTTTAAAATGCTCTTTCTGGGTCTTTGCTGTTTGTGAATTGGCTGCGGCCCACCAACATTACAATGGCAACAAAGTTCAAAAAGGTGCTTGATCGGATGTTAAACGATTTGGGATAACCTGAGGTTGAAGAATGAAAATTGAGAGCAGCAGAACGGAGCTTCTGATTGGCTGTTGCGGGGAGATTTGCGTACGTGCAGTGCGGTCAGCGTAATTTGAAGGTGGTTTGTGGAGGGGCTGTTGTCAGGTGACAGTTTAACCTGAAACACTTCCTCAGTGTTTCCCCCCCTACCCCCTCTTCTAACAAAAAAAAAACCAACCCAATCATTGGGAAGCGGGAGCAGCCTCCGGATTTCTGGCGGGAGCAGGGGTCTGTCAGGAAAGTGAGTGAGTGCCTTTAAATTTGTTTACCTTTGAGCTGCACGGTGGCACAGTGGTTAGCATTGCTGCCTACAGAGCTGAGGACCTGGGTTCGAATCCCGGCCCTGGGTCTCTGTCCGTGTGGAGTTTGCACATTCTGCCCGTGTCTGTGTGGGTTTCACCCCCACAACCCAAAGATGTGCAGGATTGGCCACACTAAATTACCCCTTAATTGGAAAAAATAATTGGGTACTCTAAATTTTAAAAAAAATAAAAAATTTGCTTACCTTTCAGCGGGAGCAGCTTCCGGATTTTCAGTGGGAGCAGGGGCCTGTCGGGAAGGTGAGTACCTGTAACAAGTCGGGTGGTTGCGAAACCCGAGACACTACACTTGTAGTGTCCCCCACCCTTCCACCTCCTCTAACCTAAGGGGTTGAGAATATTAGGTAAGCTCTTCCTTTCTTTTTCTTGTTTTTTATCGAGAGGTGATGTCAGGGAATGCAGTACAATGCTCCTCCTGCAGAATGTTTGAGGTGAGGGACGCCGTCAGTGTCCCTGCTGATTTCACCTGTGGGAAGTGCAGCCATCTCCAACTCCTCAAAAACCATGTTATGGAGCTGGAGCTGGATGAACTTCGGATCATTCGGGAGGCAGAGGGGGTCATAGATAGAAGCTTCAGGGAAGTAGTTACGCCAAAGAATAAAGATAGATGGCTGACGGTGAGAGGGGCTGGGGGTAAGCAGTCAGTACAGGGATCCCCTGTGGTCGTTCCCCTTAGTAACAAGTATATCGCTTTGGATACTGTTGGGGGGGGGGGGGGGGCGACTTACCAGGGGTCAGCCATGGGGTACAGGTCTCTGGCACAGAGTCTGTCCCTGTTGCTCAGAAGGGAAGGGGGGAGAGGAATAGAGCATTAGTCATTGGAGACTCCATAGTTAGGGGGATAGATAGGAGGTTCTGTGGGAATGAGAGAGACTCGCGGTTGGTGTGTTGCCTCCCAGGTGCCAGAGTCCGCGATGTCTCGGATCGTGTTTTCGGGATCCTTAAGGGGGAGGGGGAGCAGCCCCAAGTCGTGGTCCACATAGGTACCAACGACATAGGTAGGAAAAGGGATGGGGATGTAAGGCAGGAATTCAGGGAGCTAGGGTGGAAACTTAGAGCTAGAACAAACAGAGTTGTTATCTCTGGGTTGTTACCCGTGCCACGTGCTAGCGAGTCATGAAATAGAGAGAGATAGCAGTTGAACATGTGGCTGCAGGGATGGTGCAGGAAGGAGGGTTTCAGATTCCTGGACAATTGGGGCTCATTCTGGGGTAGGTGGGACCTCTACAAACGGGATGGTCTACACCTGGACTAGAGGGGTACTAATATCCTGGGGGGAGGTTTGCTAATGCTCTTTGGGAGGGTTTAAACTAGTTCAGCAGGGGATTGGGAACCTGAATTGTAGCTCCAGCATACAGGAGGTTGAGAGTAGTGAGGTCATAAGTAAGGTTTCAAAGTTGCAGGAATATACCGGCAGGAAGGAAGGTGGTTTAAAGTGCGTCTACTTCAATGCCAGGAGCATCCGGAATAAGGTGGGTGAGCTTGTGGCATGGATTGGTATCTGGGACTTTGATGTTGTGGCCATTTCGGAGACATGGATAGAGCAGGGCGAGGAATGGTTGTTGCAGGTGCCGGGGTTTAGATATTTCAGTAAGCTCAGGGAAGGTGGTAAGAGAGGGGGAGGGGTGGCATTGTTAGTCAAGGACAGTATTACGGTGGCTGAGAGGGCATTTGATGAGGACTCGAATACTGAGGTAGTATGGGTTGAGTTAAGAAACAGGAAAGGAGAGGTCACCCTGTTAGGGCTTTTCTATAGGCCTCTGAAAAGTTCTAGAGATGTAGAGGAAAGGATTGCAAAGATGATTCTGGAGAGGAGCGAAAATAACAGGGTAGTTGTTATGGGGGACTTTGGGCGCGATTCTCCGCTGCCCACGATGGGTCAGAGAATAGCGGGAGGGCGTCCCTGACATTTTTCACGCCCTCTCACTATTCCCCCCCCCCCCCCCCCCCCCCCCCGCCAGGGCCGCCCCACGACACGAATCGCTGCTCGCCGTTTTTTACGGCGAACAGCGATTCTCCCCAGGCCGATGGGCCGGGTTCCCAGGTCTTTACGGCCGTTTTTACGGCAGCAAACGCACCTGCTTGCTGCCGTCGTAAAAACGGCCACAACATGCCCGTTCTGGGCATCCAGGGCCCCGATTGGCACGGCAGTACCATGGCCATGCCAAGGGGGGCATGGGCCCGCGATCGGTGGGCACCGATAGCGGGCAGTGCGTCCGTAACGGACGCACTCTTTCTCCCTCCGCCGCCCCGCAGGATCAGTCCGAGGGCGGCCGAGGGAGATGACGGCCCCGCGCATGCGCGGGTTGGAGCCGTCCAATCCGCGCATGCGCGGCTGACGTCATCGTGCGCGTCAGCCGGCGTGACGCTTGGCGCGCGGACTTAGCGACGGTCGCTAAGGCCGCGATGCCGTGGTTCACGGGGCCCCGCTGCTAGCCCCACCCGGGGGGGGAGAATTGGGTCCCGGGAGGGGGCGCGGAGGCTGCCGTGAAACACGGCCAGTTTCACGGCAGCCTTTACGACTCGCCTCATTTGCGGAGAATCGCGCCCTTTATCTTTCCAAATATTGACTGGAAATACTATAGTTCAAGCACTTTAGATGGGTCCGTTTTTGTCCAATGTGTGCAGGAGGATTTCCTGATGCAGTATGTAGATAGGCCAACAAGAGGCGAGGCCGTATTGGATTTGGTACTGGGTAATGAACCAGGACAGGTGTTAGATTTGGAGGTAGGTGAGCACTTTGGTGATAGTGACCACAATTCGATTACGTTTACTTTAGCAATGGAAAGGGATAGGTATATACCACTGGGCAAGAGTTATAGCTGGGGGAAAGACAATTATGATGCGATGAGGCAAGACTTAGGATGCATCGGCTGGTGAGGAAAACTGCAGGGGATGGACACAATGGAAATGTGGAGCATGTTCAAGGAACAGCTACTGCGTGTCCTTGATAAGTATGTACCTGTTAGGCAGGGAGGAAGTCGTCGAGCAAGGGAACCATGGGTTACTAAAGCAGTTGAAACACTTGTCAAGAGGAAGAAGGAGGCTTATGTGAAGATGAGACGTGATGGTTCAGTTGGGTCGCTTGAGAGTTACAAGTTAGCTAGGAAGGCTCTAAAGAGAGAGCTAAGAAGAGCCAGGAGGGGACATGAGAAGTCTTTGGCAGGTAGGATCAAGGATAACCCTAAAGCTTTCTATAGGTATGTCAGGAATAAAAGAATGACTAAGGTAAGAGTAGGGCCAGTCAAGGACAGTAGTGGGAAGTTGTGCGTAGAGTCCGAGGAGATAGGAGAGGTGCTAAATGAGTATTTTTTCATCTGTATTCACACAGGAAAAAGACAAAGTTATCGAGGAGAATACTGAGATACAGGCTACTAGACTAGAAGGGCTTGAGATTCATAAGGAGGAGGTGTTAGCGATTCTGGAAAGTGTGAAAATAGATAAGTCCCCTGAGCCGGATGGGATTTATCCTAGGATTCTCTGGGAAGCTAGGGAGGAGATTGCTGAGCCTTTGACTGTCTGGAGGATAGCAAATGTTGTCCCCTTGTTCAAGAAGGAGATTAGAGATAACACCGGTAACTATAGCCCAGTGAGCCTTACTTCTGTTGTGGGAAAAGTCTTAGAAAGGTTTATAAGAGATAGGATGTATAATCATCTGGAAAGGAATAATTTGATTAGAGATAGTCAACATGGTTTTGTGAAGGGTAGGTCATGCCTCACAAACCTCATTGAGTTCTTCGAGAAGGTGACCAAACAGGTGGATGAGGGTAAAGCATTTGATGTGGTGTATATGGATTTCAGTAACGCGTTTGATAAGGTTCCCGACGGTAGGCTATTGCAGAAAATACAGAGGCATGGGATTCAGGGTTATTTAGCAGTTTGGATCAGAAATTGGCTAGTTGATAGAAGACAAAGGGTGGTGGTTGATGGGAAATGTTCTGACTGGTGTCCAGTTACTAGTGGTGTACCACAAGGATCTGTTTTGGGGCCGCTGCTGTTTGTCATTTTTCTAAATGACCTGGAGGAGGCCGTAGAAGGATGGGTGAGTAAATTTGCAGATGACACTAAAGTCGGTGGAGTTGTGGACAGTGCAGAAGGATGTTACAAATTACAGAGGGACATAGATAAGCTGCAGAGCTGAGCTGACAGGTGGCAAATGGAGTTAAATGCAGAAGAGTGTGAGGTGATTCATTTTGGAAGGAATAACAGGAAGACAGAGTACTGGGCTAATGGTAAGATTCTTGGTAGTGTGGATGAGCAGAGAGATCTCGGTGTCCATGTCCATAGATCCCTGAAAGTTGCCACCCAGGTTGAGAGGGTTGTTCAGAAGGCGCACGGTGTGGTAGCTTTTATTGGTAGAGGAATTGAGTTTCGGAGCCATGAGGTCATGTTGCAGTTGTACAAAACTCTGGTGTGGCCGCATTTAGAGTATTGCGTGCAGTTCTGGTCGCCACATTATAGGAAGGACGTGGAAGCATTGGAAAGGGTACATAGGAGATTTACAAGGATGTTGTCTGGTATGGAGGGAAGATCTTATGAGGAAAGGCTGAAGGACTTGAGGCTGTTTTCATTAGAGAGAAGAAGGTTAAGAGGTGACCTAATTGAGGCAGACAAGATGATCAGAGGATTAGATAGGGTGGACAGTGAGAGCCTTTTTCCTCGGATGGTGATGTCCAGCACGAGGGGACATAGCTTTAAATTGAGGGGAGATAGATATAGGACAGATGTCAGAGGTAGGTTCTTTACTCAGAGAGTAGTAAGGGCGTGGAATGCCCTGCCTGCAACAGTAGTGGACTTGCCAACACTAAACGCATTCAAATGGTCATTGGATAGGCATATGGACGATAAGGGAATAGTGTAGAGGGACTTTAGAGGGGTTTCACAGGACGGCTCAACATCGAGGGCCGAAGGGCCTGTACTGCGCTGTAATGTTCTATGTTCTTATTGTCACGTGTAAGCTTCAATTAAGTTACTGTGAAAAGCCCCTAGTCGCCACATTCCGGCGCCTGTTCGGGGAGGCTGGTACGGGAATTGAACCGCGTTGCTGGCCTGTCTTGGTCTGCTTTCAAAGCCAGCGATTTAGCCCGGTGTGCTAAACCAGTTTGCCAGATTAGGTGAGGAGTTGTGTAAATGCAAGTTCAATTTGTCTTTCCCTTATTTGTTAACTTGAATTTTGCTTCAGGATGTCGCTGAAAACAACTTTTGATGTTAAATAGGTTTTAAGCAGTGTTATTCACTGTTTGTCACATGACTGCCTTATGACCCCTGAATAAAACATTATTGCTGTTTCTGGCACATTATAGTCACAAACACAAAACACTGGACAACACAAGCATTTTAATTTGTCTGTAGTGGTATCTCTTGCTCCCATTCATGACCCCTCAGAGGGGGGGGGGTGGAATTGGACAACAGAGGGGAGAAGTTCGGCTGACGTTGGGGTGATGGGAGGGGTTCTATTGTGGGAGATGAGGGAGGAACCCCCGATTATTGGGGAGTGGCGTGTATTGGCTAATCTCACATTGTAATGCTGAACTGTTCCTTCAGAGCCACAAGCAGGACAATAGATACACCTCCCTCATAGACCCGGCCTTCTAACCTACTTCTATCTGCCAGGTTTCCTGTGAAAGAAACGTTCAAATGGGGCCACAGCATCCCTGAAATATATGACTAACCCCCCCCCCCCCCCGATGGACCTGCCTCTATGATCACTGTCAAAAGGTCCTGTTCTGTGCTGTTCTATCTCCTAAGTGGGCAGATTGGGTTCTGGTTTCTGTCTATTTGTATTTTAACCCTCCATCTGCCCCCTTTCCACCCTCACCCTCGGGCTGTAAATTAACCCATCATAAAATAATACCAGGGCCGGAATTTTAAGCTCCCATTTCCATTGGGTGGGTTTGGCAGCAGGAGAGAAAAATCTCACGAGACGTTCAAATCGTGATTCACGCTGACTTAAAAACTGGCACATTAGTCGCAGTCCGCAGGATTCACGATTAATATCAGGATTCCCGATATTAAACGTCGGGAAATTCATTTCCATACATTAACATCTCATCACATCGTGGACGACACGGAGCACAGTGGTCAGCACGGTTGCTTCACCAGCGCCAGGGTCCCAGGTTCAATTCCCGGCTTGGGTCACTGTCTGTGCGGTGTCTGCACGTTCTCCCCGTGTGTGCGTGGGTTTCCTCCGGGTGCTGCGGTTTCCTCCGACAGTCCAAAGATGTCCCGGTTAGGTGGATTGGCCATGATAAACTGCCCTTAGTGCCCAAAAAGGTGAGGTGGTATTACTGGGTTTCGGGCATAGGGAGGAGGTGTGGGCTTAGGTAGCGTGCTCTTAAGACGACACGTGGTTAGCACTGGGACTCCGGTGCTGCGGACCTGGGTCACTGTCCGTGTGGAGTTTGCACATTCTCTCCGTGTCTGCGTGGGTCTCACCCCCACAACCCAAAGATGTGCAGGCAAGGTGGATTGGGGGGCGGTTGTGTGTTGGTGGGGGGGGGGGGGAGTTCCTGGTTAATCTTCGTGCTCTGGGTGATTGTGTGTTGGGGGGGTGGTTGTGTGTTGGGGGGGTGGTTGGGTGTCGGGGGGGTGGTTGGGTGTTGGGGGGGTGGTTGGGTGTTGGGGGGGTGGTTGTGTGTTGGGGGGTTGTGTGTTGGTGGGGGGGGTTGTGTGTTGGTGGGTTGTGTGTTGGGGGGGTTGTGTTTTGGGGGGGTGTGTCGGGGGGGTTGTGTTTTGGGGGGTGTTTTGGGGGGGTTGTGTGTTGGTGGGGGGGTGTGTGTTGGTGGGAGTGTGTGTCGGGGGGGTTGTGTGTTGGGGGGGTTGTGTTTTGGGGGGGGTGTGTGTCGGGGGGGTTGTGTTTTGGGGGGTGTTTTGGGGGGGTTGTGTGTTGGTGGGGGTGTGTGTCGGGGGGGTTGTGTGTTGGGGGGGTTGTGTGTTGATGGGGTTGTGTGTTGGGGGGGTTATGTTTTGGGGGGGTGTGTCGGGGGGGTTGTGTTTTGGGGGGGTGTGTCGGGGGGGTTGTGTTTTGGGGGGTGTCGGGGGGGTTGTGTGTTGGTGGGGGGGTGTCGGGGGGGGGTTGTGTGTTGGTGGGGGGGTGTCGGGGGGGTTGTGTGTTGGTGGGGGGGGTTGTGTGTTGGAGGGGGGGTTGTGTGTTGGGGGGGTTGTGTTTTGGGGGGGGTGTCGGGGGGGTTGTGTTTTGGGGGGTGTTTTGGGGGGGTTGTGTGTTGGGGGGGTGTGTGTCGGGGGGGTTGTGTGTTGGGGGGTTGTGTGTTGATGGAGTTGTGTGTTGGGGGGGTTATGTTTTGGGGGGGTGTGTCGGGGGGGTTGTGTTTTGGGGGTGTGTGTCGGGGGGGTTGTGTTTTGGGGGGTGTCGGGGGGGTTGTGTGTTGGTGGGGGGGTGTCGGGGGGGGTTGTGTGTTGGTGGGGGGGTGTCGGGGGGGTTGTGTGTTGGTGGGGGGGTGTCGGGGGGGTTGTGTGTTGGTGGGGGGGGTTGTGTGTTGGAGGGGGGGTTGTGTGTTGGGGGGGTTGTGTTTTGGTGGGGGGGGTGTCGGGGGGGTTGTGTGTTGGTGGGGGGGTGTCGGGGGGGTTGTGTGTTGGTGGGGGGGTGTCGGGGGGGGTTGTGTGTTGGGGGGGGTTGTGTTTTGGTGGGGGGGTGTAGGAGGGTGTTGTGTGTTGGTGGGGGGGTGTCGGGGGGGGGTTGTGTGTTGGTGGGGGGGTGTCGGGGGGGGTTGTGTGTTGGTGGGGGGGTGTCGGGGGGGTTGTGTGTTGGGGGGGTTGTGTTTTGGTGGGGGGGTGTAGGAGGGTGTTGTGTGTTGGTGGGGGGGGTGTCGGGGGGGGTTGTGTGTTGGTGGGGGGGGGTGTCGGGGGGGGTTGTGTGTTGGTGGGGGGGGGGTGTCGGGCGGGGTGTTGTGTGTTGGTGGGGGGGGGGGGAGTTCCTGGTTAATCTTCGTGCTCTGGGTGGTCTGTACAAACGGTGACCCGATCTTCCAAAAGGCTGCCCGTGATCCCTGGCAGCATTGTGGCCATTGGGACCCTCACCACCTTCTGTCCGCTGCCCCCCCACCAGATGGTGGGAAAACTGCTCTTCTGCTATCGGCCCTTTGCTGATATTGGAGAAAATTCCTCCCCAGAAATTCCCACCATTCAGGGTGTTCGGATCCCGTGAATCTTCACAAATGGAAAAATCTCTAACCATGAACTTTCTGTACAACAGGAGTGATTTAGGTAGGTTGCAGCAATGAGAGAAAAGCTGTAAAGGGGCTGTTTAGCACAGGGCTAAATCGCTGACTTTGAAAGCAGACCAAGCAGGCCAGCAGCACGGTTCGATTCCCGTACCAGCCTCCCCGAACAGGTGCTGGAATGTGGCGACTAGGGGCTTTTCACAGTAACTTCATTTGAAGCCTACTCGTGACAATAAGCGGTTTTCATTTCATTTCAATTGTGCTGAGAATGGGAGGGGAGGGGAGGCCATTCCCATTCCCATTTCAGACAATCAGCTCCCAGCTGGCAGACAGAATCAATGCTCCTGTTATTGGAGTCGGAGAGATTGGCACATTTCCAGTTTAATGTTTCCCTTCAGGCTGCTATCAGCTGCCACCATTTCAGAAACCAATTCTCATCCTGTCAGGAAGGTGTTTCAAAAAGAGAATGGAACCTTCACGGTCTGGACCAGTGGGAAGGAATCGCCTTTCAGATGGTTTGACAGTCACCTCCCCATTAAACAGAGTGGAGGTCTCTGCTCCCTTACACAATCATCCAGTTTACAGTGCAGCAGGAGGCCAGCCTGACTTTTAGGAGGGGTCGGTTAACAGAGAAATTTCACATTTTGGCCTTTGATACTGACATTGGGAAAGATGGAATCGGCGATTCAGCATCTATCGGCAGCAATCAGCAGAGCCCAGCCATAACTCGCTACATTAATACAACTCCTGTCACAACAACAACATTCTGCACTGCTCCTATGTGCTGGGTTTCAAATTGTTGACACTAATACTTGATAACAAGCTCATTAACAACATTCAGAATACACATGAAAAAATAATGGTGGGGGGCACCAAAGAGGGAGAGGTGAGGAACAAAGTGCGGCCATTAAAGGTTGAAAAGGATGAATATGTGCAGCTGAAAACATTGTGGAGAGCATTGCAAAGGGATTGCAGGATAATTAAAATCCACAAATAACTCTGAGTGAAAAGAAAATCTGCAGCAGAGCATTTATTCTCCATGGAAATGTCACACAGTAGGCTTTATAATAAGGTAAACAATTATTTCCGAGTTTGTTTTGTGTACCAACTGGCTAAACATGTCAAAACAGGAAGACAAAGCGTTTTAAACCTAATGCTTCCATGTTTGGGTACATCTCTTCAAATAGGCTTGTAATTGCTATGTTACTGAAAACAAATTAGCAATCATTCCAGTGACTGCCTCTGCCCATGTTTTCTAGGAAGTCAATCAGCCTCAAACAGAGATCAGAGTCATTGAAAGAATGAAAGCAAATTACTGCGGATGCTGGAATCTGAAACGAAAGAGAAAATGCTGGAAAATCTCAGCAAGCCTGGCAGCATCTGGAGGGAGGGAATACAGCTAACGTTGAGTCCGATGACTCTTTGTCAAAGAGTTGCTTTGTCAAAGAATATTTTGCTGCCTTTAATCACCCCCCACAGGCCCCACACGCAGTGGTCACGCACTGTTCACGCCGGCGTGGGGTCGGAGAATCGCGTCCCTTATCTCCGAGCAGGTGTAACCTCTTCACATCAACTCTCAAACCTAAATAAGTGACTTCATCAGCCTGAAAGGTACACTTTTCCCACTTTAACCCAATACCCACTTCTTTAAACCTCTTGGTGATTTCTTCCTATTTTGCTTTGTGTTCCTCTGGTGCTGCTCCCATCACTAGGACACCATCCAGATACACAACAACCTTCAGAATTCCTTGCAATAGGCTCCCCATTGTGCACAGGCTGATAGGATACCGAAAGGCAATCCTATATATCGGAACAAAACCTTTATGGGTATTTATGGTAACAGACCATGGGGGAGGGGGTGGCATAGTGATATTGTCGCTGGACTAGTAACCAGGGTTTTCACAACAGACTGACAGGCATGAAGTCTGTGTTCTGACCTGTCTAGACTTTTGATATTTTCTGCATTAAAGTTGTTCAGTGCGTGGAAAATCTCCTCTTATATCTCTTCCTTCTGTGCCAAAGCTGGAATTTTATCCATGATTTCTCTCGGCTTTTCTGATTTTGAAATACCAGTTTTAAAGCCACTCATCATGGAAGTTACACTTTAATAAATGCCGTCTGTTATGTGCCTTTGCCAGGTGTGTTCCAGGTGAGAGTGTATCCCACCACCTTCCCATCCATGCCCGAGTTCACCCCCATATTACAGGGGCTGGGTGGAGTGGGTGCTGAAATCAATAGACTGTCCACTATATTCACACAGGCAATCTAGGGTTAATTTGTCTCTTTACCAAGCCAATTGATCCCGATAATATGCTGCTGAAGCCATCAAACTATTGGCTTGGGCCAACAGCTGGGAGTGGGCAGTCTGATTTTTCAACTGCCTTCAAAGGGCGGGAATGAAATGAGGATTCGATCTTTGGGGACTTCCCTTTGCAGGTCAGGGGGCAGCCATGATGATCAAATGCTCCTTCTTTCTAACCCATCTCAACCCTAAGCACACCAACCCCAGCCTCCTGCCGCTCTCCCTCACTCTCCCTGTCCAAGGCCTCGGACTTACTGGTTCTGTGGATCCCTGGGCCTACTTACTCCAGTTCCAACAGTGGCACTAACGTGCCCGTGATGCTGCCAGAACTGACAGAGGGTGGGCTTCCTCCCCAGTCAGAGGTCAAAGTCCCACATTGTCTTTGCTAAGACCACTTGACTTTACTTCAGGGAGAGGGAAGGGGTAGCTATCTAACACTCCCCTTAAAAAACCCAATATACTTGCTCCTGGATGAGCAATGCAGTTTGCCTCCACTGTTCTGTCACCATGGCTCAGTTGGTAGCGCTGTCATCTTTGAGTCACAAGGTTCTGGGTTCAAGTCCAATTCCGACACTAGACCGACACTCCAGTGCAGCGTGGGAGTGCTGCACTGTTGACACTCCAGTGCAGCGTGGGAGTGCTGCACTGTTGACACTCCAGTGCAGCGTGGGAGTGCTGCACTGTTGACACTCTAGTGCAGCATGGGAGTGCTGCACTGTTGACACTCCAGTGCAGCGTGGGAGTGCTGCACTGTTGATACTCCAATGCAGTGTGGGAGTGCTGCACTGTTGACACTCCAGTGCAGTGTGGGAGTGCTGCACTGTTGACACTCCAGTGCAGCGTGGGAGTGCTGCACTGTTGACACTCCAGTGCAGTGTGGGAGTGCTTCACTGTTGACACTCCAGTGCAGCGTGGGAATGCTGCACTGTTGCCACTCCAGTGCAGCGTGGGAGTGCTGCACTGTTGCCACTCCAGTGCAGCGTGGGAGTGCTGCACTGTTGGAAATGCTATCTTTCTGATGAGGTGTTAAAATGAGACCTCATCTGAGTTGGATGTTCAGCCATGATCATAATGAATGGCGGAGCAGATTCGATGGGCCGAATGTCCTCCTATTTTCTATGTTGCTATGTTTCTGCTTTAGGACATTTCAAAGAGTTTTGGAAACAACAAAGTACTTTTGAAATGCAAGTCCCAATCTTAATCCAACTCACCCAGTCTGAGTGAGGCAGGCGTGAATCAGGTGGCCATTTTACAGCCTTTCTATCGTCACATTCCATTGATTCTGGACAGGTTAGGTTAAAACAAGGGCCCTAGTCATTGTAATTTTGTTTTATTAATACTCAGTATGTCACTGGGATTTATTGCCCCTCCCGAGTTACTGAGAGAGGAAGTAATGAGCCGTTTAGTGGCGCTACTCCGATGCTGTTCAGTAAATAGTTCCAGGCCTTTGACTCAGTGATGCTGAATAACCCACAATATGTGACTATGTCAGGATGGTATGTTAACAATGAATGTGCCACATGTCTTATCAACAATCCATCAATTAAATTTGCCTGAGTGTATCTATATTTACCCATCTATAAATTCTGTGGTTGTCCTGCAATATCACGGGAAATGGTTGCTAGGAATTACCTGCAGGAAAGTGTCCTGGAGGTGAAACGTGGATGTCCAAGTTACTCTGCTGCTGTAACTCTGTTCAATTTCTCATTCTCTGGAGCACAGAGACAAACTGGACATTTCTCCAGACACTTTGCCAATTCAACTGACCCAGACCAGGGAGTATGAGTTAAAGAATCAGGCCTACAGTCAACCTCTCCAACTCTTCAAGTCCAGTTTCTACCTGGTTTGGTGGTTGGTGAATTTACATTTCTTGGGCGAAATTCTCTGCAGACCGTCGTAACGCCGATTTCCGGCGAGAAAAATCGGTGTACATGACTCCGGCGTCGGGGCCTTCTTTTAGGCCGCTATTCTCCGTTCCCGGAGGGGCCAGCATAGGACCGACGCGAAACGCGTCATTTTAATGCGCCCCATTCTGTACTGAGGATTAAGATTCTTTTTTTTTATAAATGTTTTTTATTCAGTTTTCATGTTTTATATTGAACAAATTACAAATTGTTAGAGAGTGAAAAAAAAACACGCAAAAATTAACATATATATTTACAGGTGAGCATCTTCGTAGTAATAACTGTGGCCTCCCCCTCTTTGCCGGCATACATATTTTACATTCCCCAACATGTTTATTGGCATTTATTTAGTTTGGTTTTGGGCCTTAGCTAGCCATCAAACCCCCGTAACGAGCCCGTAGCCCCCCCCCCCCTCCCCGCCGGCTACCTTCCCCCGACTATTCTTCCTCTTGTACGTTGGCCACAAACAGGTCCCGGAACAATTGCATGAATGGCTCCCACGTTCTGTGGAAGCCGTCGTCTGACCCTCGGATGGCGAATTTGATTTTCTCCATTTGGAGAGATTCCGAGAGGTCGGACAGCCAGTCTGCAGCTCTGGGTGGTGCTGCTGACCGCCAGCCAAACAGGATTCTACGGCGGGCGATCAGGGAGGCAAAGGCAAGGGCGTCCATCCTCCTCCCCAGGAATAGATCTGGCTGGTCTGAAACCCCGAAGACCGCCACTATCGGGCATGGCTCCAACCTGACCCACGCCACTTTGGACATAGCCTCGAAGAAGGCTGTCCAGTACTCCACAAGTCTGGGGCAAGACCAGAACATGTGGGCGTGGTTGGCCGGGCCTCTTTGGCACCGTTCACATCTGTCTTCCACCTCCGGGAAGAACCTACTCATACGGTTTCTTGTTAAGTGGGCTCTATGTACCACTTTTAGTTGCGTCAGGCTGAGCCTTGCGCACGTGGAGGTGGAGCTGACCCTATGCAGTGCATCGCTCCAGAGTCCCCACCCTATCTCCATCCCCAGGTCGTCCTCCCATTTCCTTCTTGTTGCGTCCAGTACGGTGTCGTCCCTATCTACCAGTCGGCCATAGGATTAAGATTCTTTATTTAAAAACAGAAAAAGTTGCAACTGAATTGATGTTCTGATGAAAGGTCATCATCAATATGTTGCTCTCTCCACACATATTGCCCGTTCCAGTATTTGCAGTATTGTTTTGTAGTATTTTGCTTCTATACTAAGATTCCTCATTTTTCTTTTGGAAATACTTCATCTTAAATTATCTCAGAGAAATTCTAACTATCTCATTTGACTGGTCTGTTCAGTGAAGTTTTTGCAAAACTGTTCCCACTCCTGTTGCTGCTGCTGCTGGAGCTGGAGCTGCTGCTGGAGCTGCTGCTGCTGGAGCTGGAGCTGCTGGAGCTGCTGCTGCTGGAGCTGCTGCTGGAGCTGGAGCTGCTGCTGGAGCTGCTGCTGGAGCTGCTGCTGGAGCTGCTGCTGCTGCTGGAGCTGCTGCTGGAGCTGCTGCTGCTGCTGCTGGAACTGCTGCTGGAGCTGCTGGAGCTGCTGCTGGAACTGCTGCTGGAGTTGCTGCTGGAGCTGCTGCTGGAGCTGCTGGAGCTGCTGTTGCTGGAGCTGCTGGATCTGCTGGAGCTGCTGGAGCTGCTGTTGGAGCTGGAGCTGCTGCTGGAGCTGTTGCTGCTGCTGGAGCTGCTGCTGGAGCTGCTGTTGCTGCTGGAGCTGCTGCTGGAGCTGCTGTTGCTGGAGCTGCTGGAGCTGCTGCTGCTGGAGCTGCTGGAGCTGCTGCTGGTGGGCTACACTTTACTCAACACGTTCAAGTTGTGGTGGCAACCTGCCTTCTAATGTACACATTGGATTCTGGAGCTAAGGAGGGTGGTGGTAGAGGTTGAAACATTCGTTCATGACATAGTCGGAAGGATTTGCAGATTGATACCTGCTACATTGTACATTCAGCTCCCTCGGCCATCAGCCCCTGGGGGTGGGACTCAGATCCCAGAGCTTAGGCTGAAAGGCACAGATGAAGCTGACAAGACTGTAGTGATCTGCATATCTGTATGTACACAAGGGGTTAACGTAAAGACACCACAACTAAGTAATCACTAGAGGGCAGCACTAGAGATATATAAAAGACAAGCCACCTCACAGGTACAGGGACAAGGGACCACAAGCAGACAGAGACAGCTCAGCACACAGGTAGATAATCATAAGTATTTATAATTAATCATGTTCATGTAACATCTAGTCTGAGCATTGGAGAGAGAACAAACTAACAGTTAATTCATCAACTCAATAAAGTATTTGCTCTAATCGGATGTATATGATTGTTAATCAAAATTGAGTTAAGGATCATTCTGGAAGAAGCAAGTGAGTAACTTATACTGCACAAAGCAACATGACATTACTATCAGAAATAGTAATATAATAAAGATCTCCCACACTTTACTGTGTTGCTCAATATTTCACCAATCACTGACTTTGAGAGATAACTCTATTTGTGAATAAACCTATCTGACCATGTACCCAATTATATAAAGGTATCTGGCATGGCCAATCTTATAAACACCACAAGACCCAGCAAGACAACCTGATTGATCTCCCGGTGGGGCTCGTGGAGGACGTGCTCCCCCCCGCTGTGGGGCGGACACCCAACAGTGGGCTAGTTAATTCCCTGAGATAAAAGTCGGCCCAGGATGGAGCCGGAATCTCAGAATGATCCTGGTTGGGACGTGAACTGCTGCTTAGTTTTTAAAAAAATTTAGCGTGCCCAATTAATTTTTTCCAATTAAGGGGCAATTTAGCGTGGCCAATCCAACTACCCTGCACATCTTTGGGTTGTGGGGGTGAAACCCACGCAGACACGGGGAGAATGTGCAAACTCCACACAGACAGTGACCCAGAGCCGGGATCGAACCTGGGACCTCGGCGCCGTGAGGCAGTGCCAGACTGCGATTGACTACAATAGCTGGTTTTATCTGTTGTCTGAACTGATTTGAGATATAGTGCTATTGTTTGTACTAACTGGTAACAAGTTTACAAGGAAAGCAAGCAATATTTATCTTGGAGCAGGCCATGTCACAAGTTAAGTTTCAGAGGGAAGTGCAAGTTTACCGAGGCCTGATTACAAAAGGAGAAAAGGTTATCAGATAGCAGTTGGTAATATCTCTTCTACGTCAAAACATTAATGGAGACAATCAGGTTTTGTGTATGCAATCTACTTAAAGAATTTAACTGTCCTGTTAAGTTTTTTAAAATTTTTCCACATGTTTGGATAGTTGCCCAGTGAATCATTTGTGTGCTGACAGCGTCAATCCGAATATTTCCTCTGCAGCCCCCAGGAATTTGATGAACTGGGGTTGCTGTTATGACGAACCTCACTATTTATAAACTGCTCCTCTTTGTAGATGACAGAAGGGAAGTGAGCATTCACTTTGAAATGCAATCAATTCAAACGAGAACTCAGGTTGTTCAAAAGGTTTTCATTTGACCTTTCAACAAACGGAGAGATTTTTTCTTTTTTTAAAAATCCATAAAAAGTCACAGTTGAGGGATCTCATGTTCTTTTTTTAAAATTATTTTTTTCCAAGTACGGGGCAATTTAGCGTGGCCAATCCACCTACTCTGTACATCTTTGGGTTGTGGGGGTGAAACCCACGCAGACACGGGGAGAATGTGCAAATTCCACACGGAGAGTGACACAGAGCTGGGATGGAACCTGGGACCTCGACATCGGGAGGCAGCAATGCTAACCACTGCGCCACCGTACCGCCCTCCTCGATGCCGTGAGGCAGCAGTGCTAACCACTGTGCCATCGCACCACCTTCCTCGATGCCGTGAGGCAGCAGTGCTAACCACTGCGCCACCGTACCGCCCCCCTCGATGCCGTGAGGCAGCAGTGCTAACCACTGCGCCACCATGCCGCCCTGCCGCCCCAACGCTTGACCAGATCCAATTGGCAGCCAGGAAACCTGCACCAAGATTCTCGGAGGAACCCTCACCAGATTGCAGGGCAGAGCGCAGCAGGCGGGGCGTCCGATACGCATGTTCCCACACGCGTCCCTCTAGCAAGGAGACCACCCTAGCTGGGAGATCACAGAGGGATTAGTTAGTGGCAGCTCCCTCCAGAAGAGGACGGGACAGCAATGCCAAAAATAAATAACCAATTTGTGTGGCTAGGGCAGGTCTAACCCCCAGTCTCTCGCTGCACTCACTCACTCACTCCTCGCACCTCCAAAGTGATCTCTCATTCGGCCACCTCGCTGGTTGCTGATCTGTCACGAAGCACTCCCTCACCTTCCCTCACCAATCCCCATGGTGTCCCCATCTCTCTGCTCCTCACAGTCCTGCTCTCGCTCTCGCCCCGTGTATTCCACTCCTCAACCATCTGAAATGGCAGGACACCGGCCTACACACCGGTCTACACACCGGCCTACACACCGTTCTACACACCGGCCTACACCGGCCTACACACCGGCCTACACCGGCCTACACACCGGCCTACACCGGCCTACACACCGGCCTACACACTCTGCCTACACACTCTGCCTACACCGGCCTACACACCGGCCTACACACCGGCCTACACACCGGCCTACACACCGGCCTACACACCGGCCTACACCGGCCTACACACCGGCCTACACACCGGCCTACACACTCGCAATCTGTCTCTCCACAAGACAAAGTCCAGCACAACCGGTGTGAGAGGACATAGCCACCCTGAGCCCTGCGGGAACTCTGAGTCCTTCACCCCTTCGAGGCAAGTGCCATTGAGCTGTCCCAGGAGGGGCAGAACCACAGGATCTGAGGGTGCCCCAAGATGTAACGGTCACGGTCTCTCCTGCGTAAACAGGCACGCAGATGCATCGTGTGTCACAAACAAGCTGGAAATTGAGGGAGTGGAATCCCTTACGGTTCAGAAATGGTGCCGCATGTTGCCATGGAGACTGCCAGGCTACACCCTGCATGTGGGCCATGCCTGCTCAGCGAGCGAGGGCCATGGTCCTGGAGTCTTGGTTCTCCTGGTCGTGGTCCAAGTTGAATGTAGAGCATCTGTAACCTCCCAATGCATTTACATGCGGCAGGCTGGGAAATGCTGCCGGTACTGCGCTGAACAAGCCTCACACAGAGGTTCAGAGCGACGGTAACTTTGAGGGTCACAGACAGTGGGTGCCCCCCACTCTATGTGGTACTAACACATGACGGACATGGCAACAGTAATCTACCGTCCCCTTGGGCAGGCGCAGTCTTCTCCAGCACTGAAGCTCCGACATCCGGTGTCGAAAGACCCTTTGCCGGTAGTACATCCTTATCTGGTCACCCCAGCAGCCACAGCCTGAACCCCAGCAGCCACAGCCTGAACCCCAGCAGCCACAGCCTGAACCCCAGCAGACACAGCCTGAACCCCAGCAGCCACAGCCTGAACCCCAGCAGCCACAGCCTGAACCCCAGCAGCCACAGCCTGAACCCCAGCAGCCACAGCCTGAACCCCAGCAGCCACAGCCTGAACCCCAGCAGCCACAGCCTGTACCCCAGCAGCCATAGCCTGTACCCCAGCAGCCACAGCCTGTACCCCAGCAGCCACAGTCTGTACCCCAGCAGCCACAGCCTGTACTCCAGCAGCCATAGCCTGTACCCCAGCAGCCACAGCCTGTACCCCAGCAGCCACAGTACCCCAGCAGCCACAGTACCCCAGCAGCCACAGCCTGTACCCCAGCAGCCACAGCCTGTACCCCAGCAGCCACAGCCTGTACCCCAGCAGCCACAGTCTGTACCCCAGCAGCCACAGTACCCCAGCAGCCACAGCCTGTACCCCAGCAGCCACAGCCTGTATCCCAGCAGCCACAGCCTGTACCCCAGCAGCCATAGCCTGTACCCCAACAGCCATGGCCTGTACCCCAGCAGCCACAGCCTGTACCCCAGCAGCCACAGTACCCCAGCAGCCACGGCCTGTACCCCAGCAGCCACAGCCTGTACCCCAGCAGCCACAGTCTGTACCCCAGCAGCCACGGCCTGTACCCCAGCAGCCACAGTACCCCAGCAGCCACAGCCTGAAGCCCAGCAGCCACGGCCTGTACCCCAGCAGCCACAGCCTGTACCCCAGCAGCCACAGCTTGAACCCCAGCAGCCACAGTACCCCAGCAGCCACAGTACCCCAGCAGCCACGGCCTGTACCCCAGCAGCCACAGTACCCCAGCAGCCACAGTACCCCAGCACCCACAGTACCCCAGCACCCACAGCCTGAACCCAGCAGCCACGGCCTGTATCCCAGCAGCCACAGCCTGAACCCCAGCAGCCACGGCCTGTATCCCAGCAGCCACGGCCTGTATCCCAGCAGCCAAATTATTGGTGCAGATTCCTGATCAGTGGCTCCCTGACCACAACCGTTACTCCTGACAGGGGAGAGCTGCAATGCAAGGCGACCATGTTCTAGACTTTGAGTGGATCCTGGTAAAAGGCACGGAGCACCTTGAAGGAGTGACACAGACCCCTCAGGTCTATGGCGAGGAGCTGCAAGTCATAGTTCAGGCCATGCAGCTGGTGGAAGATCATTGGACACCATGGCGGAGGGGGCTTTATGTAGAGGCATCGCTGCCGGATCTAAAGGCTGAAGGTCGCCACCTGGGTGCGAAGACATCCCAATGCCTGACCGCCCTCCCTATGTGGGAGAGTCAGAACCTCACTGAGACTCAGTGCAGTCTCTTGCCCCAGAAGAACTATTCTCGAGATTTTTGTGACAAAGTCAGGGGTCAAAGTGACCGGCCGGACCACAGCATGGAGGCGGTCCGCTGATTTATGACGAGAACTCGACCCCTATAGGCAGCACTCGGAGCCGTCCTGTCCAGCATCTCAAGCAAGCGGTGACCTTGGTCTCCAGCTCCTGCCAGTTCGCCGGCCAGGATTCCTCAGCCGGGCAAAGATGGACTCACAAGTAGAGGATGTTGGTCCGTGGTGAGCCATCAATTGCACGAGAGACGAGTTGCTATACAAAAGTTAGGCTTTAATAAGCTAGAACTTAGCCCTGCGGTCGACTACAGTAAAATGGACGACCACCAGGCGTTCTGACTATTTATACCTCGGTATGGAGGCGTGGTTAACGCAGCCTCTCGACCAATCGGAGAGCCGTCACATGACTGGTCTCAACCAATCGATCGAGAGGCACATGACCAACCAGGGCCAATGGTAAGCCAGTGTTCTGCACCAATGGCAGACAGCTATGCTAATCATACCACCACAGTCCGACTCCAGCTGAAGGGCCTGAGCTCCCCTGGGAGGGGGTCCGTCTGACCAGGGGTCCGGGACATTTGGCCCAGTTGATCCTAGCAGAGGACGCGTCGGAGTGGACAGCCTGGCACTCTCGCATCCTCCGCAGGTCACCGGGGTCAGTGAACAGGAGGAGCCCGTTATCAGCGTGAACCGAAAGGACCACCCCCAATGCCCGGCCCACAGAACCAACCCCGACAACCTCCGGCCCACAGAAACAACCCCGACAACCTCCGGCCCACAGAACCAACCCCGACAACCTCCGGCCCACAGAACCAACCCCGACAACCTCCGGCCCACAGAACCAACCCCGACAACCTCCGGCCCACAGAACCAACCCCGACAACCTCCGGCCCACAGAACCAACCCCGACAACCTCCGGCCCACAGAACCAACCCCGACAACCTCCGGCCCACAGAACCAACCCCGACAACCTCCTCCGCAGGAGGCACAAGACAGGCTCCACGCAAAGGAAATAAAGTTGACCAGACAAGAGGCAGCCCTGACACACTCCTCTCCCAAAGTGAAGGGGCGCCGTCAGGGACCCGTTAACCTTAATCAGACACTCTGAGGCGGTGTACAGAAAGGCTGGTCAGGGTGAATCACATGGTCCAGCACGGTGCCAAGCTGGGATCCCATTGCCTTGGTCAGGGTGAATCACATGGTCCAGCACGATGCCAAGCTGGGATCCCATTGCCTTGGTGAAGATTTTGTCATTTTCACTGAGGAGGGAGACCGGATGGCAGTTCTTAAAAAGGTGGACATCCCCCTCCTTGGGCATTTCCCCAGACATGAGACATTCCCCCAGGAGCCCCCGTAGTCGCTCTGACTCAAGGCCTCATGTAAGTGAACATGTCGGGCAGCACGGTGGCCTAGTGGTTAGCACAACCGCCTCACGGCGCTGAGGTCCCAGGTTCGATCCCGACTCTGGGTCACTGTCCGTGTGGAGTTTGCACATTCTCCCCGTGTCTGCGTGGGTTTCACCCCCACAACCCAAAAATGTGCAGAGTAGGTGGATTGGCCACGCTAAATTGCCCCTTAATTGGAAAAAATAATTGGGTACTCTAAATTTAAAAAAAAAAATGTAAGTGAACATGCTGGAGTCAGGATGGAGAAGGTGCCAAACAGCTATCTACCCGTCAGATCCCTCAACTTCACCACCACTGGTCAGCAGCTCTGGGCACACTGGCGATCCCGTGTCCTGAGGGTGGAGTTAAAATCCTGTCTGAGGATGATGCACTCGCCCACGGCGATGGTGCTGAAAAGAGTGGACACTCGTTTGTTCTGGACCAACCAGGGGAACATTGACATTTACAAATTGAAGCACAACGCTGCCCCTCGTTAGGTGCAGCAATCGGCCTGGCACAGGATCCTTGACCCCAAGATATCAGGCATTACCACCCCACCAGAATGTGAGGTCAGGTGACTCACGTGGACCCCTTCCCCTCACCACTCCAGGAGCCATGTGGCTTTGTCTCCCAGAAGGCTATAAAGGCTAAATCACTGAGTGTCTTTAAGACAGAGATAGATAGGTTCTTGATCAATAAGGGGATCAGGGGTTATGGGGAGAAGGCAGGAGAATGGGGATGAGAAAATATCAGCCATGATTGAATGGCGGAGCAGACTCGATGGGCCGAGTGGCCTAATTCTGCTCCTATGTCTTATGGTCTGATGGAATGGTGTGGGTTTCTTACAGGAGACACACCGCATGCTTCCTGTCCCGGGGCATTGAGAAGTTGGCACCCTGTTCTGTGCCTGTCTGATGCCATTGATGTCAGATGTATAACGATACTTTCACTATTACTGCTTTAGTGCTCAGAGGGAGAGAAGGCAATGTGCCCCTCCACTCCTCAGGAGCCTGGCAAGGACGCCATTCAGCTGGCACCAGTCCACATCCAGCATCCCCATCCCATAAGCACGGACGGACTGGACCAGTAATGCCAGCTCCAACCAGCCATCGAGAGGCATCTGGAGTCTGTTCTGGTGACCCCGGCTCAGGAGCTGAAAGATCCAGAGTTCCCCGGGGGAGTCGGGGAGTCAGGGGGTGCGGGGGGGGGGGGGGGGGGGGGGGGGGGGTGCGACTTGGTGGAGGGCACGAGGGAGTCAACTCCCTCGCTGCAAATAGTCTCCAATTCACCCCCAGTGCAGCTGTTCTCCAGGTTCGAGTGATCCATCCTGCACTGGGCAACCAGGCCTGACTCCATCCTCATCACACCCCAGGATTGACCACAGAGGGGTCCTCCCCAGGCCCCTCTCAGGACTCTGGGACAGCGGACAGTCACGGCTGAGACCCCCATTCCGCCCTGGACACCGGATCGCCCGGTCAGTCTGGAGAAATCTCCAGACCCAAGGTGCCTGGCATTAAAGGTTGGGGCAGAGATGTAGGGCCACTGTTGCACGTTTTACTATGGGCGTAAAACGCGTTTATTGGAGTGTATTAACACGCCTCCGAGTTTGACGTGTGCTTAACACTGCTAGGCTCTGTTCTATGTAATTATTTAGCTCTGGAGTCGCCAGTTGCCGTATAGGCAACGTCACAAGTATTCCAAGGTCAAATTCAAAGTAATAAAGACGATACACCGATTAGTCAAGTTCAAACGATCAATATTTATTATACAGTTAATAATAAATACTCATGCACACACTAAGAGACTAAGCTACAACTAAACATAAGCAAACAGAATACTTATCTAACAGGAACAGGCAAGGTCAGAGAACGAGGCCTTCGTCCTGGTTTTGTCTGCAGCCTTCAGCAAGCGTTCTGGTACTTGGGAGTCTAGTGGGCTTGGATCGCGTAGCGAGCGTTGAACTTACGGTTTCGGCGGCTGGTGCTCAACGGCTGGAGTCAGGATACCAGGTGTCAGTCGGGGCCGGAGCACGGGTTTAACAGACCGGACAACACGAGGTCCCTATCTTTTATAGGGGTTCCGTTGTCCTTCCCTCTTCTCGGGCGGGCTCTACCTATTGGATCAATTTCTTATCGATACTGGATTAATTCCCCAATGCGAGGGGGTCTCCGTGATGGAGGGGGCGTTTCTTATGTCCTTTTGTTCGGAGGTTTCTGGTGCCTCGATGTCTGGGTCTTGATTGGAATGTGTCCATTCAGAACCAAATGTATCTATTGTGTGGGTGTTCAAGTCTGATGGCCTCATTAGCATGCAAAGCGTTTTGCCATTTGCACCTAGCTAAGGTCTTTTCACCTGAGCCCAAACTGGTTCCTGCTGCTGCAGAATGCAAACTGCTCTTTGCAGACTGCTGTTCTGGCTGAACTGTCTGTTTCTCAGCAGCCTTCCATTTTAGTTTGGCTCAGTGTCCATTTTGCGTGGCCAGCATGGCTACATTCCCTCCTTGTGATCCTCACAATCGTACTATTGTGAAGGATCACCTATGTACTTTGCCTCCTTGTGTTCTGACCTCTTGCCAGTTCCTGTTCTACTCTGTTCTAAACTATGGGAAGAAGAGAAAAAATTTTAACTAACATTTCTACTTGGCCCTATGTCAAAGGGACATGCATTACTACAATTGGGAACCTCTACCTATCACTATTAACCTTAACCTTAACTTAAACATTTAATCACTCTAAAACCTTAACCATTCACACCACAACATCACACTTCCCAACTCGGCAGTCGAGTATGGAACAATATAATACATGGCTGAATTTTATTTACAGAGTGTTGTAATCGGTGAGGGGTTGAGGGGTTTGGTGGAATCCGAAGATGGGGGATTGCACTCTATAGATGGGTGAGGTGCTGGAACGAGAGGCTCTCCTCTTCCATTTCCTCAACCTGAGGGTCTGCACTAGGATGATGAGGATCGCGATCACCAACAGTGATTCGATTATGTAGGACATGGAGTACCACGTCATGAATTTAGTACACCAGGTCTGAACCTCGCTGATCAGAGCTGAGCACTGGGGGTTTGTTGTACTAACATTTACGGTGGGGGTTGTGGGGGAAACGTGTCTTGTTTCCACACATATACATATGACATTAAACAGTAATAAGTGGGCTTCCATCATTTTGCTGTTCTTCTTCTTTCTCTTCCTTCTTCCTCCGGTATTGACAATCCTGGCTTCGACCTCTGTCTCGTCCTTTGAAACCTTTGGGATCAAGCACAGTATCTGTCAATACACAGTTTAAGACCTTTACTTGTTAGTGCATCTGTCTTTCAAATCCCAATTGACCCTTTAAAATGACTGGCTAAGTCACACCCTGTGACTCCCCTCATTTTTTTTCAAAAAGCGAATTTTAAAGACCAGCATACACCTAACAATCCTTCCTTCTGCGAGCCGTCTCGCAGGCTTTGCTGATTTACCATCCGAATGTTCCCGGATGTAAATAGCATGTGGGATGGTGGCCGAAGGGCTACCTAACCTAAAATGAAAACAAACTTGGAAATAAACATCCGAATGAGTTGCGTATGGGCCGCTACGGGTACGAGTTGGATGGGATCCCCGGGTAGGGCGTGCTGTGCCATACCCGAGCTTGGCTGACCAAGGGTTGGTTCTCAGACAGGGCGGGTCCTCAGTGCCGTTTGTCCACTGCCTGAGTAACCTGGATTAAACGGGTACGAATGTGTTTACCATGACTTGCAGCCTCTATTTCGCCGAATAGAGGGGCACCTAAAAAAACCAAGGGAGCCAAGATGCTCCAACTGAGGACATCACTGAAGTTCTCAGAGATATCTGCAGATAAACTATTTGGCGTGTGGCCTTACAACTTTGGAAAAGATCTCCAATCAAACCGAAGTTCTCAAAAGTTTCGGCAGACAAGCTAACGTGTGTGTGAGGTGGTCACAATCTTTTCAGCTGAAAAGAAGATGTCCATCCTCCAGCTGAACAATGTACAATCCTGAGACAAACAAACATAAAACGAAGACAAACATACGTGCAGGTTCCATCAGAAAGGACATCGTTTCCCTCAAACGATTCCTATCTTACATCATCTGGACACCTCACTTTGATTCTGCCTCTGTGAACAGGGTCACAAAGGGGTTGCCGTGTCGGGAGTCAGACACCGTGTCGTCCTGCTCTCCCGGATCCCACACCCTCGTGTGGATCAGGCATGCTATTTTGGAGTTGTGTGACCGGGGGTCACTTTCATCATTGCGGACAAGTCTGTAGGAATTGTCCCTGTGCCATTGTGTAGCGTCGAGTGTGTTGTCGGGGTAGTCGGGGTCGGGTGGTGGTTCGGGGTTTTTGAGGTAAGTGACTTCCATGGGGTCACTGGAGTCGGGGTCGTAGTTGGTGCAGTGTGGGCTGTATGGCTGTGTGCTGTCGCTGTCTTCAGAGTCAGTGTCTGTCCTACTGTCTCTGCTGTGGCAGCTTGTGGGCGTGTCGGGGCGTGGTCTGTAGTGGTCTGTGGGCGGAGTCGTGGGCGAGTCCGTGGATGAACTGGTCTGTGAGGGGGATGGTGGAAAAGTGTCTCTGGTGGGCGGGGTGAAGTGTTCTGCTGCATCCAGCAGGACATGGTGAGCATGGTTGGCCTGTGTTCCATATGCCTTTAACTGGTTTATATGGAACCACGCGGTCTTCCATTAGGATACTTTATCCTGTAAACGGAGGGGCTAATTTTGTCCGAAATTGAGTAGGGGCCGGAATATTTTGGAGCCAAAAAACTGCTGGGGTTATAAACAGATAACATTACCTGTTGCCCAACCTGGAATTCTGTGGTGTGGACGGTCTTATTGAAACAGGCAGTCCGTTGCTGTCGGCGTTTCCCTAGCTGGACTGCGGCTGCGAGCTGTGCAGACCTCACAGTCTCAACTAGATCTTTAACTGCCTTTTCATGTGTGAGGGCCGTCACTTCGGGGCTTGTCATGTCCAGTCCTAAAAGGAATTCTGTACCTTTCATAGGGCGTCCGGTCATGAGTGTGTGTGGTGTGTATCCTGTAGATGTGGAGACAGTGTTCCTTATGAACATAAGTGCAAATGGGAGCACTGAATCCCATGTGGAATTGTTCTGTTGAACCATTTTCCTAAGGGTAGTTTTTAGGGTCCGATTCATGCGCTCCACAATCCCGCTGGACTGTGGATGATACGCAATGTGGAAGTTCTGTTTGATTCCGAATATTGTCAGGACGTTCCTCATGACCCGTCCTGTAAAGTGAGATCCCTGGTCCGAATCGATACTTCGGGGTAAACCCCATCTCGTGAAGATGTGGTGGGTCAGGATCTTTGCAGCTGTCTTTGCTGTATTTGTTCGTGAGGGAAATGCCTCTACCCACTTGGTAAAGGTATCTATCACCACCAGAACGTATTTATAGCCATTCCTGCAAGGGGGCAATGGACCTATAAAGTCGATCTGGAGGTTTGTCCAAGGGCCGTTAACTGGGCGAGTATGCCGAAGTTGTGCTTTCTTAGAATACCGCTCCGGGTTATTCTGAGCACAAATCAGGCAATTCTCTATGTAGTGCGTTACATCATTCCTGAGATTAGGCCACCAACAGAGTTGCCTGAGGTGCCTCGTTGTTGCCTCAATTCCCTGATGCCCGTGTCCGTCATGGAACAAGGCAATCATCTGATTCCTGTCCTGCTGTGGGACCACATATAGTTGGTCCTTAATGATCACACCCTCGTGTGTGGTCAGTGCGTGTTTAAAGTGCTCGTAAGCAGGCACAAAGTTTCCCTTGAAAACCTCCTGAGGTCTCCGTCCTGTTTTTGTGCTGCCACGAGATCTTTAATATCAGTCTGTGAGACTTGGACTGCGCTCACAGGGGCGCTAGCTGGTGCGCTAGCTGGGGGGGTCCATAAGTGTCCTCTCCTGGAACCTGCCTTAGCCAACGCGTCGGCTTTTACATTCCCAGGGGGTGATGACCTATGGTGGCTTCTTACTTTTATTATGCCGAAGGTCCTGTCCTTCGCTTTTGCTAAAATATGCTGGAGTAGAGGGGCTGATGGAAGGGGTTTTCCGTCTGCGGAGACAAAACCTCGTGTCCTCCACAGGGGCAGAAAATCGGTTAAACTGTTACAGACATATAAGCTGTCTGAATATATGTCTGCTGGGCTGGGGAAAGAATCGGGGTGGTCCACTATGTACGCTATGGCTGCTAGCTCTGCTGCCTGCGCGCCTAAGTGACCTGGTAACTTAAGAGCTATCTCTTCGAGAGCGCGCCCCTGCGCGTCCTCTACATAGATGCCGCATCCTGTGATACGCTCACCATTTAAAACTGTGGAGGAACCGTCTACATAAATCCTCAAGGGTCCACACGTGTCTGTGGGCTGGGGGCTTTGTTTCGGGTTCCCTATCTTCCTGGGGGGTGTTTTGGCTAAAAAGGGTCCTGTGTTATGCAGGGGAGCTACAATTTCACAGTCATGGGGCTGTCCGGGGTATTGGAGGTTGTCGGCTAAGTATGTGTGGGTGCGTGTCCGTTTCACAGTAATGTCCCGTCCTTGTAAAAGTAGGGTCCACCTAGCTGCCCTAATCTGGCTAACTGAACCGTCCTTCAGTCGACCGTCTAGTAGTAGCTGTGTGGGTGTGTGTTCGGTTAGAATGGTGATGGGGTTGAGTCCGGTGATGTATGAGAAATACTGCACTGCCCAGAAGACAGCAAGGAGGTGCCTCTCACAGGCAGAGAATCCTTGTTCTACCGGGTCTAACAGTCGGGAGGCATAAGCCACTGGTCTTAGCTGCTCGTGCCGTTCCTGAAGCAACACGGCCGAGAGGGTCAGATCGGTGCTCGCTACCTCTATTGCGTACGGTGAAAGTTGGTCGGGGACTAGCAGCGCGGGTGCTGCACTAAGGGCTCGTTTCAACTCTTCCACAGCGCCTGTATGCTGCGGAAGCCATTCCCAGGGGGCTCCTTTCTTAAGGAGGTCTGAAAGTGGGGCGGCTTTTGTCGCGAATCCGTCGATGTGGTTCCGACAATAGCCAACCAGTCCTAAAAACGACCGGAGGGCTGATACATTCTGGGGAAGGGGCAATTTGACGATCGAATCAATTCTTTTGAATTCGATCTCGCGTTTGCCGTGCGTGATGACTGATCCCAAATACATCACTTTACTTTCCAATATTTGGGCCTTTTTCGGGTTAACTTTACAGCCAATTTCAGTTAAGAGTTCCAGGAGTTCGGCCAGAAGCGAAATGTGCTCTGCCTTTGTGTCTGTCTGCAGTAGTAGGTCGTCTACATACTGTACCAGACAATCGGGTCGGGAAAATTTTTCTAATCCACTTGCCAGCTGTCGGTGGAAAATGGAGGGTGAATTGTGGAATCCTTGTGGGAGGCATGTCCACGTGTACTGCTGAGTTTTAAAAGTGAATGCGAATTTGTATTGGCACGCTTTTGCCAATGGTATTGACCAGAATCCATTACTGACGTCCAATACCGTGAAGTACTTGGCGTTGAGACCCTGCTTGAGCATGGTCTCGGGACTAGTAGCTACCGTTGGGGCTACTGCGGGGGTTACTTTGTTGAGTTCCCGATAATCGATGGTCAGACGCCATGATCCATCGGGCTTCCTCACTGGCCAAATAGGGGCATTGTTGGTGGAGGCTACCGTTCTCAGTACACCTTGGTCCAACAAGCTGCCTATAACTTTTTCTATTTCCACCTCTGCCTCGAGGGGAAATCTATATTGCTTTTGCGGTCGGGGGTCCTGTCCGGTAACATGAACTTGTCCAGTCATTCTGCCACAGTCATGACGGTGACTTGCAAATGCTGTCCTGTGTTTGTTCAGTAGGGCCTTAATTTGTCGGTCGGTGTGGAGTGTAGTCAGGTCGAATGAGTACTCTCCCACTGCGCTAATCCGATTAGCGTAGTCTCCTACTGTGAGGGTGGCTGGGGCTCTGTCTGATCTCGCCATTCGCCAGACACACTGGTTCACTGGGTCGAACGACAAGCTGTGAGCGTTCATGAAATCTATCCCCAGGATGTGCTCTGCTGTCCGGGGAAGATTTACTAAAACTACGGGGTGTCTTGTGCTAATGTTCCCTAGCTGGATCGCTACGGGTGCTGTGATATGTCCCTGCTGCGAGTGTCCGGTGAACCCGCTAAGTGTGATGGTGGAGGTGGTCGGCCACGTGTCTGAGTGTGCCGTGGTTGTGGAGTTAATGGTGGTGCGGGATCCTCCTGTGTCCCACAGTAACTCTATGGGCTTCCCTTTGACTTTTGCCGTGACTACGGGCCTCCCTGATGAGTCCCATAGTGTGTCACAGACCCAAGTGGGGGAGCCCGAACACCGTCAGTTCGTCTCGTCCACATTGGTGGGTCCTGACTGTACTGCTACATTGTGGATGGGTTTTGCTTTGTTGCGGTTCAGAGTGCCTGTCTGCTGGCCTCTCTGAGATCGCTGGGGTGCTTGGCATTCTTTTGCCCAATGCCCTAACTGTCCACAGTTATAGCATTCCTGTCCTTTCTGTTGAGGGCTGCTCTTGCCTTCATTTACCCATGCGGGCTTCTGGTGCTCTCTGACTGCTTGGATATCTGCAGCAGCCTGAGCCTCTTCTGGGGATCTAACCTTTGCTTTTGCCTGAAGCGATTGCTCCCAAGCGCGGGACAATCTTTTGAGGACCCATTTTTCGTTATGGGCCTCTTCTGAGGGGTCGTAATTATTGCAAGCGCTCTGTCCTGCTTCTGTTGCGTGTGAGATAATTGTGCGCGTCCACTTAACCATGTTTTCGCGGGTTAAATGCGCTCTGTCTAACTGTCCGAAAACTGCGCTGAAATGAATCCACAGCCTTCCTGCGAATGCGGTGGGGTGTTCGGATCTCTTCTGCCTGCACTTATTCAAGCCTTCTACGGGGTCACCTCTATTGTACCCGATGGCATCTAAAATGGCAGTGTGCATCTCCTCTAGGCTGCCTCCTGCCACGTTCTGTGGGTCGGGGAGGGCTGCCACTACACTCTGGTCTAAGCTCAACACGGTGAGCTTAACCTGCTCTCTCTCATCCAGGCCGTACATGGTAGCCTGCTGTTTTACTTTAGCGAAAACTGGTGGGGGTCTGCGGTGGGGAGGAACGGAGTGATCTTTTCACAAGCGTCCCTTAGCTGGGTTACTGTTAAAGGGGTGGTGTAAGTTATGTCTGGGGCGCCTTCTGATTCGGCTTTCCTCTGTGTGGTTACGGGATTCATGGGTGCGGTTATGATCTGAGCTGTGGGGGGTTGGGGTGCCTGTCGTTTCTGCTGAGCTGCGGGCGCACATGTTCCCTGAACATAACGCTGCGCTGTCTCACTTAATTCCTGCCAATCTGGGGCATTTTCCCCATCTAACTGAGCTCCAAAGGTGCTTTGGAAGCCATTCTGCACCGAAAGCAGAGATTGCAGTTCCGCAATCTGTTTCCTGCATTTCGCGTGGTCAACTGTGCTTTGTCTTTGTTCGGTCGTTGCAGCATGGAGTGCTCTCAAAGCTGCTTTGAGATCGGAACATTGCCTCTGCAATGCCTCCACCTGCTTTTCCGATTCCTGTCTTATCAGAACGGCACGTTGCACGTCCTGATAGGCTTTCTCATACTGGGTCTGGGAACTGTTCAGATGAGCTAGACAAGACTGGTGAGCCCTCTTGGCATCATCCACCTCTCTACCCTTCTCTGCCAACTTCCCTTTTAATTCCAGGTTTTCTTTCTCGATGTCCCTGACATCGACCTTACTCATTCGGTTCCTTTCCTCTAAATCTGTCCGGAGCGTCCTGGTGGCTCTGTTCTATGTAATTATTTAGCTCTGGAGTCGCCAGTTGCCGTATAGGCAACGTCACAAGTATTCCAAGGTCAAATTCAAAGTAATAAGACGATACACCGATTAGTCAAGTTCAAACGATCAATATTTATTATACAGTTAATAATAAATACTCATGCACACACTAAGAGACTAAGCTACAACTAAACATAAGCAAACAGAATACTTATCTAACAGGAACAGGCAAGGTCAGAGAACGAGGCCTTCGTCCTGGTTTTGTCTGCAGCCTTCAGCAAGCGTTCTGGTACTTGGGAGTCTAGTGGGCTTGGATCGCGTAGCGAGCGTTGAACTTACGGTTTCGGCGGCTGGTGCTCAACGGCTGGAGTCAGGATACCAGGTGTCAGTCGGGGCCGGAGCACGGGTTTAACAGACCGGACAACACGAGGTCCCTATCTTTTATAGGGGTTCCGTTGTCCTTCCCTCTTCTCGGGCGGGGCTCTACCTATTGGATCAATTTCTTATCGATACTGGATTAATTCCCCAATGCGAGGGGGTCTCCGTGATGGAGGGGGCGTTTCTTATGTCCTTTTGTTCGGAGGTTTCTGGTGCCTCGATGTCTGGGTCTTGATTGGAATGTGTCCATTCAGAACCAAATGTATCTATTGTGTGGGTGTTCAAGTCTGATGGCCTCATTAGCATGCAAAGCGTTTTGCCATTTGCACCTAGCTAAGGTCTTTTCACCTGAGCCCAAACTGGTTCCTGCTGCTGCAGAATGCAAACTGCTCTTTGCAGACTGCTGTTCTGGCTGAACTGTCTGTTTCTCAGCAGCCTTCCATTTTAGTTTGGCTCAGTGTCCATTTTGCGTGGCCAGCATGGCTACAGCCACACATCGCCACCACCACCCAGTGACCCAGAGGGAAAGCTGCTGCTGCAGTCTCCAGCTCTCTAACAATGGATGCCTCTGGGGTGCAAAATGCCTCCAAGTGACCGTGCTGACCCCTGGGAATCTGCTCAGGGGGCTGCGATGGGGCATCGCTGCCTCAGCATCGGGATGGAGGAATGTCTATAATGCCACAAGCTGCAGAGTCCCTCCCTCAAGGGAATGGTGCTTGTTCCTGGGGAGCGCCTGGGTGAGGGGAAACTTCCATAACCAACGCCATACTCCGTCATAATATAAAAGCTAATGACTGCAGATGTCCACAGTTGAGATTGGCCAGGCTAAATTGCCCCTTAGTGTCCAGAGATGTGCAGGTTGGGCAGTAGGGAGGGGAAGTTGGGTTAGGGTTCTCTTTCAGAGGGTTGGTGCAGAATTGATGGGCCGAATGGCCTTCTTCTGCACTGTAGGATTCTATGACTCTATGGTTCTATTCTATGCTGGAACTGGAAACAAAAGCAGAAAATACTGGACAACCTCAGCAGGTCTGACAGCCTCTGTGGAGCTGAACAGAGCTACCAACCATAATCCATCCCCTTGTGTACCTCCCCTCTCATCAATGCTCCGCCCCTACGTCTGGACATGGGTGTGTCACCCCTTTCCAGGATAACCACCAGTTTAGGATTGTGTGCCTCATTAATGTACAGATTTGCAAAAGGTTTCAGAGATGTGCCAGCAGCGAGATTTCATAGAATTTACAGTGCGGAAGGAGGCCATTCAGCCCATCGAGTCTGCACCGGCTCTTGGAAAGAGCACCCTATCCAAGGTCAACAACTGCACCTATCCCCATAAACCAGTAACCCCACCCAACACTAAGGGCAATTTTGAACACTGAGGGCAATTTATCACGGCCAATCCACCTAACCCGCACATCTTTGGACTGTGGGAGGAAACCGGAGCACCCGGAGGAAACCCACGCACACACGGGGAGGATGTGCAGACTCCGCACAGACAGTGACCCAGCCGGGAATCGAACCTGGGACCCTGGAGCTGTGAAGCGATTGTGCTATCCACAATGCTACCATGCTGCTCTCACTGCAAACTGACGAGCAGGGAACTAGACCTCACAATGGGTTAGTTTACATGGCCTGTGAAAGGAGCAGATTGATGGGCAGAAAGTTTGTTCCTGTTCTCTGCTGACTTACATCATTCTTTCTGTTCCCTTGCGCTCGATAATTGAGTTGATGTTTACAGGATGTTTCACATATTTCTGCTTTGATTTGTAGCCTGGATTTGAACGTTTCTACCCGGGTGCTGCAGACCATTCTCAATGAATGTTTGTCCTGCAGCATTTCTGTTTCCCGCTGTTGCACTAAAAATATTGTCAAGGTTTTCTTACATTTTAAAAATATAATCGTCACAGGCACATTATTAATTTATCAGTTGTGCTTGATTTGATTCTGTGATGAATCCACTTTGTATTGTTGTTGAACTGGGCTGCCTTTGAAACTCCAGATGGTTCTGTTTAGTCCTGGTTAACGTTTCTGCTGTTTCCACATTTTTCTGTGCCAATCCCTGGCATCTGTGCACTGTTTGTTCATCAGTGTTGTGAATGTCTGTACAGAGCATTTATTCCAGGGCACAACAGAGACTCATCTCTGTGGTTTAGCACTGGGCTAAATCGCTGGCTTTTAAAGCAGACCAAGCAGGCCAGCAGCACGGTTTGATTCCCGTACCAGCCTCCCCGAACAGGTGCCGGAATGTGGCGACTAGGGGCTTTTCACAGTAACTTCATTTGAAGCTTACTTGTGACAATAAGCAATTTTCATTTCATTTCATCTTTAGTGTCTGAGAGAAACTCTAGGACTCTCCCCAGCTTTTAATTGTAATCTGTTCAATGGCTCTGTAGAGATAATGACACTATCAGTGTTGGTGGCTTCCTGTACTCAGTTTCTATGGTGTGATTGGTTTGTGATGTAGTTGCCACAGAGACAGTGACACAGGAAGTTGTCAGGCTGAGGGGAAGTGACTTGTTATTGTTCACATCCACTTGGAAACGAGCATTTCAACAGCCTCTGGACATGTAACATGAGATAGTTGGGCAGTGCAACACAAATACAATTCCGGAGGTGAAGTCACTGTTATTATATTCCTTGCCTTTTCCTCCAAGATAGCCAGATATGTAGTGTTGACAAAGAATAGAAAAATAAGAAGTTTGATTCAAAACAAATTTATTTTACACTTCTAAACTTGTTTAGGTTCACACACATTGCTGAGTAACAGATACTAAACTAATAATACTGAATCTGTAGTACAGTAATCAATATTCTCTCTAACTATTAAACTACACTGTAACTTGACCTCCTGCTATATCTCTACAATGAAATCTCCCTCTGTTCTCATCAGCTTCGTATCATCTTCTCACAGAATTTCAAGAGATGCTGCCTTATATACAATAACTTAGTATCGCCATCTAGTGTTGAGTTACACATAGTTTCTGATGTTAACCCTTTACTATACTTGTACTATACACATCGATGCAAACACGGGGAGAATGTGCAAACTCCACACGGACAGTGACCCAGAGCCGGGATCGAACTTGGGACCTCGATGCCGTGAGGCAGCAGTGCTAACCACTGTGCCGCCTTGCTGCCCACAAATGTGAGCCTTGAGCCACACATGCAGTTTTTTTGCATGCACCATTACTGCAGTGTTATCACCAGAACCCAGCCTTCTGGCCTGGGGAAAACTGCATCATGTAGCAGACATGAGCCACGAAAGAACCTTTTTGCTGATACTGACAGACAATTCTGTATGCTGAATGCTGTTCCAGTTTCCATTACTTCAAGCGGCATGTGTCATGTTCAGTACCCTGACCGGTATGAATGATGCACTACAGAACATCTAGTTCTCGACTAGTTATAATAGTTTATTATAAATCAAATGCGTGGTAAAGATAACTGGAATAAATATTTACCTGCACCGTGTGTAGTTGTTTAGCTTCCTGCACTGTGCAGTTTTTTACCATTGCTTCAATATCTCGGTTGATGCCCGGCCAATAGATTGTGGGTGGCATTGTCTGCAGCACGATGCCGGAATCGTAGTCAGCAATTGGGGGGAGAAATGTTTCCGACAACGGAACTGGGCCGGCGCCAGTTTGACATCAGTTTGTGATTCTCCGCCCCCTCCAAACCAGCATCGTTGTGATGCGCGTCGCAGTTGCAAGGCCATTGGTGCCTCATCGGCCGCCCCCCCCCCCCGGCAATGCTCCGCCCCCGATGGGCCAAGTTCCCGACGTGGGGTCTGAGCCGCGTGCCGGCTGCAGACTGTGTCCAGCGCCGCCACACTCGGCCTGGATGTGTGCCGCTGGCCGGGGGTGGGGGAGTGTCTGTCGGGGCTGGGGGGATTGGTGGGGGTGGCCAGGGGGTAGCTACGGGGTGGGCTGTAGGGTCGTGGTTGGCGGGTTAGGTTACGTGCACGGTTGGCGCCATTGTGTACAGCGCGACCAGTGCAGGTCGGCGGCCATGCGCATGTGCGGCCCGGGGCCCGGCCATTCTCCGGCACGTTTTGGCGCGATCTGCGGGAGTTTCTCGTGGCGCCAGTGTTAGCCTCTCACTGGTACTGAAATCGGTGAGGAGTTCCTGCTGATTTGCCTGTTGTGAACCTCCTGCCAATTCTCCATTTTAACTGGCACTGAGCTGCAGAAACGTAGAATTTCGCCCTGTGTCTCCCGCTCTTTGCTCCCACATTTTTCTCCCCATGTGCACTTTGTGGATTAAAAGATAAACAGATTTAGAGTTTCCAATTAAGGGGCAATTTAGCGTGTCCAATTCACCTACCCTGCACACCTTTGGGTTGTGGGGGTGAGACCCACGCAGACACGGGGAGAATGTGCAAACTCCACACAAATAGTGTCCCGGGGCCTGGATCGAACCTGGGTCCACGGTACCGCAGTCCCAGTGCTAACCACTGCGCCACCGTGCCGCCCATTCACTTCATGGATTTTGCTGACATTAATGATTGTGGAATTACAGGGCGGAACGTGGCCCCGCATGGCATCGCGGCCATGAAATGGAGGATCGGGTGGGCCGCTCAAAATGGCCGCTGGCGTTGGGACCATGTTTTTTATTTGAGTGCGTCACTATACTAATGGCATCGTCTGCCTCTTCTATCTTTGTACCAAAAGGCCTGAGATTCTGTGTGCTGATCTGCTTTGCTGCAAGCTCGCTAGCCTGACATATTTTGATAGCATCATCAAGTTGAAGCTCATTTTCTCTCCAAATCCTCTTGCGTACCTTATCATTAAAAATCCCAAACATGTTCTGATCGTGGATCATTGATGACTATAGGGTACTAAAATTACACCACTGTGCCTTCAACCGCTATTCAGTTAGAAAACTACCAAATGATTCGCCAGCGTTTGGGTGCGTGTGTGAAATATGTAGGGCTCGAACGTTTCATTTTCTTTAGGGGAGCAATGAAGATGAAATTGCTTTAGAACTTTGTTGAAGTTCTTGCTAACCACCTCACTATCGAAGTCAAACATGTTAAACATTTCAATTGCTTGGGGACCTGCTACAGTGAGCAGCAACGCAATACTTTTCTCATCAGACTGTGCTACAGACCAAGGTCTACAACAGAGAGTTTCAACTGCTGCTTAAACACCTGACAATTCTCGCCTACATTACCGGTGACCCAAAGCTGTTGAGGTGCCTTGAGAACTTTCATCCTGGATTTCGAAGTGTTACAATACGTTGAGTACGAGTTGCCAGAAGCTTACGAGGTTAGTGGGCAGAACGGTGGCACAGTGGTTAGCACTGTTGCTTCACAGCTCCAGAGTCCTCGGTTCGATTCCAGTTTTGGTCACTGATTGTGCGTGGGTTTCCTCCGGGCGCTCCGGTTTCCTCCCACAAGTCCCGAAAGACTCGCTGTTAGGTGAATTGGACATTCTGAATTCTCCCTCAGGGGCAGCACGGTAGCATGGTGGTTAGCATAAATGCTTCACAGCTCCAGGGTCCCAGGTTCGATTCCCGGCTGGGTCACTGTCTGTGCGGAGTCTTCACGTCCTCCCCGTGTCTGCGTGGGTTTCTTCCGGGTACTCCAGTTTCCTCCCACAGTCCAAAGATGTGTGGGTTAGGTAGATTGGGCATGCTAAATTGCCCGTAGTGTCCTAAAAAGTAAGGTTAAGGGGGGGGGGGGGGTTGTTGGGTTACGGGTATAGGGTGGATACGTGGGTTTGAGTAGGGTGATCATTGCTCGGCACAACATCGAGGACCGAAGGGCCTGTTCTGTGCTGTACTGTTCTATGTTCTATGTACCCGAACAGGCGCTGGAATGTGGCTACTAGGGGGTTTTCCAGTAACCTCATTGCAGTGTTAATGTAAGCCTACTTGTGACACTAATAAAGATTATTATTATTATATAGTAGTAAAATTTGTTTTCTTATTGTAGCTTCTTCTTCTTCGGAGTTATCTTTAATTGTTCAGATCTTTGCAGAATCTTCTTGTTCTTAGTTGTTCTTCAATCCTGATACTATATCATACACTGGCCGGTGTGGTTGATGCACTACAGAACATATAGCTCTGGACTAGTAAAATAATTTATTATAAAACAAAGCATGGTAAAGATAACTGGAATAAATATATAACAAACTACTAACACTAACTAATTATCCTAGAGTTACTGCAAAATACGTCTATCCACCAATACGACTTATTCCCAACTCCCCGAAGCACAGAGTGACATGGTAGGTTTACTCTGCCACCTGCTGGTCGGATTCATATACAAGATTGCCTCTGTATATCATCACAGCAAGGACTTTGGTCCTAGGTTGCAGTTATTAGTCCTGAATTGTCCCACGAGTAAATGGTTGATGAAAAAATTTTTTTTCCAAGGAAATAGAAACAAGTGTATGGACCAGTGAGATATTTAGATGTGGTTCTGCAGAGAGGTCGGTCTGTTAAAATAGCTTCCACCTCCTTCTCAAATTGAGGGACACTGTGCGTCTGCAGATGAATTCGGTTGAATTCTTTAGTGGGGCTTGTTGGGCCAAAATGGCTTTTTCCTGTTACAAAAAACAAATGGAGATTTTATTGAATCTAAACAGTTGCTTTTTTGTTTGAACTATCTACATGATCAAATCATGAACGGAAACCTGATTCAATTATAACCTAGTTAGGGGCAGCACGGTAGCATTGTGGATAGCACAATCGCTTCACAGCTCCAGCGTCCCAGGTTCGATTCCGGCTTGGGTCACTGTCTGTGCGGAGTCTGCACATTCTCCCCGTGTGTGCGTGGGTTTCCTTCGGGTACTCTGGTTTCCTCCCACAGTCCAAAGATGTGCAGGTTAGGTGGATTGGCCATGCTAAATTGCCCTTAGTGTCCAAAATTGCCCTTAGTGTTGGGTGGGGTTACCGGGTTATGGGGATAGGGTGGAGGTGTTAATCTTGGGTAGGGTGCTCTTTCCAGGAGCCGGTGCAGACTCGATGGGCCAAATGGCCTCCTTCTGTACTGTAAATTCTATGAAATTGTGTATGCTGCCATCCAGTGATCGTCAACCGAGACTCGTAATTGAGGGGTCCTCCTTCATCTCAATGGGCTGTCAGGTGGCAATTGATCAGGTGCACATGACTCCGTGAATAAGCTTAAATACATTTAATAAACACCAAATATTTCACAAAAAGTTGCAGAAAATACTAAATCATTCATATATTAGAACTGTCATCAAACAGTCATCACTTCAAATGGGAAAAACAAAAGGAATATTTATGCTGACCTTTAACGTATGTGAGATTTACCGAGCCTGTGAAAATTACTACCAGCTACAAATATAACTTATATATTTATTGATTGCTTCAGGTATTTACTTTAATTAATAAACAGGACTGCTCCCAATAGGTTTTACTATTGCTGTTCTAAAACCTTTATTATGAAGAAAACCATAGTTACCAATAAATTGTACCAGCATTTAAAGATAAGTGAGGAAAATGAGGAATATATTCACCAAACAATCTCTCCGCTCTCAGTCTCACGCCTTCTCACACTCATTTATCCTCATACCTCCGCTCTAAGTCTCGCTTTGTCTTGTACCCTTATATCTGCTGCCTCCACTCCCAGTATTGCTTTCTCTCGCTCTTTTATCCTCTTGGCTCTGCTCTCTCTCTTTCTCATGTTGTTATGTCTCCCGGCTCCATGCTCATTCTTTCTCACTTTCTTATATCTCCTGACTCTGGGCAGCACGGGGGCGCAGTGGGGAGCACTGCGGCCTCACGACACCGAGGTCCCAGGTTCGATCCCAGCTCTGGGTCACTGTCTGTGTGGAGTTTGTACATTCTCCCCGTGTTTGCGTGGGTTTCGCCCCCACAACCCAAAGATGTGCAGGGTAGGTGGATTGGCCACGCTAAATTGCCCCTTAATTTGAAAAAAATAATTGGGTACTCTAAATTTATTAAAAAATAGATTTGTTTTGCAATATTATTTTTTTTCAAATTTAACAGATTCCCAACTAGTCAATCAGGCCACAGCTTTACTGTGATGTCACTTAGTCCCCCACCCCCCCACCCCCACAATTTGAAAATGTATTAAATTCACTTACCCTTCCAGGATGCTCTCTGGTTCTCTCCCTGCAGATTAACAGTTACAGGCCAGAAGAAAGAGAACAAAACGGTAGGGAAAACCACCTTCTCCCACTCTGCACCGAATTACCTCACTACACCGAATTATCAAGTTCCAATTCCCACTCTGGCTGTGTCTCACTCACTCAGGATGTGTCTCCTTCACATCCTGTGCGCTGCTTCGAACTAATTCAACAAAGGACTTTCAACAGAATACAAACATTGTATTCATAAGACGCCCTGTCATGTCCTTCAGACGTGACTTAATGTGGTTCATAGACAAGGGATTACTTTGCAGTTGAGAGATTGTTCTGAGGTGGTCTCACTCAGCAGGCACTTTGTACATGGAAATACCGGGCAAACGTTTTCTTTGATTTTGGTGGCTAGGGAGGAATGTTGGCTGAGCGACTGGGAGAATTTGTTGCTCTTCAAATGATATCCTGGTATCTTTTTTCTATAAATTTAGAGTACCCAATTATTTTTTCCAATTAAGGGGCAATTTAGCATGGCCAATCCACCTACCCTGCACAACTTTGGATTGTGGGGGTGAAACCCACGCAAACACGGGGAGAATGTGCAAACTCCACACGGACAGTGACCCAGGGCCGGGATTCGAACCCGGGTCCTCAGCGTTGTAGGCAGCAGTGCTAACCACTGCACCATCGTTCTGCTCCTTATCCTGGTATCTTTAACACTTGGATGATTGGTGGGAAGGGCCTCGTTGTAACAGCTCTTCCAATTGATCCCCCCTCATTGCAACCTGCCCTGGATTGTGAGGCTTGTTGATGAATGCGTGTCCTGGAGTGAAACTCAGAAATACAACACTCTAATTCAGAGATGATCATGTTTCCAAATGAAAAATAAAATTAACTATGGGGTGGAGGGGAGGGGGGGGGGGGGGGGGGGGGGGGGGGGTGTAGAAAACATAGTTTTATTTGGTTTGACACTCAAAATGGACATCAACAAAGTCTTTCGAACTGCAAATTAATCTACTGACCTTGCAGCACAACTGAAGACTTGGTCTAGTTACGTTTTTTACGTGAGAACATTTTTCTTTGCGCGATCCATACAATCCCTAGAGTGCAGAAGGGGGCCATTCAGCCCATCGAGTCCGCACTGACCTGCCAAACGAGCACACTACTTAGGCCCATTCCCCCGCCATAACCCCCATAACCCCACCTAAAGTGTACATCCTGGGCACTCAGGGGCAATTTACCACGGCCAATCCACCTAACCGGCACATATTTGGACTGTGGGAGGAAACCGGAGCAGCCGGAGGAAACCCACGCACACACGGGGAGAACCTGCCGACTCCACACAGACACCCAAGGCTGGAGTTGAAACCGGGTCCCTGGTGTTGTGAAGCAGCAGTGCTAACCATGGTGCCACCGTGCCAACATGCTGCTACCCCAGCCAGGGCTGAGGCATTTGGAATTTTCCACCCAGTTGAACAAACACTTTGGGGCTGAATTTCCATCTTTGGTGTGTCTGGAAGAGCCACCAGCGAAATCACCTGTGTCCTTTAGGGAAATCTGCCAGCCTTACCTGGTCTGGCCTACATGTGGCCAAACCCACAGCAACTGACTCTTAACTAACCTCTGTTAATGACCCCACATGCCATTCAGTTCAAAGGGCAATTAGGGACGGGCAAGGTGATGGTCCCTTTAAAGACAACGCAGCTGAGTAAGGGTCCCATGGCTGTGCAACCAAACAGGGCTCCGAGTGGTAATCGCCCCCGGGGGCTGGAGTCCTCTCTGACAGGAGACCTGTAGGAAGCTATCTGCAGCCCTGCAACAGCTGAACAAATCTGATTAATAATCCTTTTTAGAGTTCATTACAAGACTGTGAAAGGCCATTTTTCCAGCAATAAATCCTGGTCTTGTCAATGATGCCCATGACCCAGTAGTTGGCCAGTCAGCAATGGTAATGGGTTCGATGCTGTCCTGACTTCCCCCTTGCCCCTCTACCTCCCTGTGAACAGCGATGTGCTGTAACCGTCTAGCCGATGCAGAATTAGCAAACTGCATCACCCCTTGCACAGTGCTGAACGTTATGAAGACTGAGCATTGTCTGAACTTTGTCCAATCTGAGGACTTTCTCCTGCATTAATCAGACTAACAGAGAACTCAGTGTGCCTGACATCTTTCCAACTCAAGGCCACACATCATCCCACATTGCCTGGGACAGCTGATAAAGAGATAGGTCTCAGATAAAGTATGGTTTTTGAAAGCAAGGGCAGCAGTAAAGTTTGATCTGAGGCAACATCAGCACAAACTATCCCCAATGTCCAAAGTGATAAAGCTTTGCAGCAGGGTCAATTTGACAAATAAGCTTGTATTATAGTGAGTGACTCCTCCATTACTTTGACATTTACTTGAGTTATGATATAAGGAGGGTTCGTGAGAGGTCATGGTGGTTTTGGACAAAGGAACATGTTTCACAATCACAACATTGAGCACACTTTTAAAAAATAAATTTAGATTAGCCAATTATTTTTTCCAATTAAGGGGCAATTTAGCGTGGCCAATCCACCTACCCTGCACATTTTTGGGTTGTGGGGGCGAAACCCACACAGACACGGGGAGAATGTGCAAACTCCACACGGACAGTGACCCAGAGCCGGGATCGAACTTGGGACCTCAGCGCCGTGAGGCGGTTGTGCTAACCACTAGGCCACCGTGCTGCCCTTCATTGAGCACACTTTGCGTGTTTCTTCAATGTCGTTACTGCTGTTATGTTTTTATTTCTGAAATGCTACACCACCAATTAGAAAGGTTCACTGTGGACAATTCTACCAATTCCATTGCTTTCTGCTTCATAAATGTTACCTGCTTAAGCCATAAGACCATAGGATATAGGAGCAGAATTAGACCATTCGGCCCATTGAGTCTGCTCCACTATTCAATCATGGCTGATATTTTCTCATCCCAATTTTCCTTCCTTTTCCCCATAACCCCATATCCCCTGATCAAGAACCTATCTATCTCTGTCTTAAAGACACTCAGTGAATTGGCCTCCACAGCCTTCTGCGGCAAAGAGTTCCACAGATTCACCACCCTCTGGCTGAAGAAATCCCTCCTCATCTCTGTTTAAAAGGATCATCCCTTTAGTCTGAGATGGTGTCCTCTGGTTCTAGTTTTTCCTCCAAGTGGAAACATCCTCCCAACGTCCACTCTATCCAGGCCTCGCAGTATCCTGTAAGTTTCAATAAGATCCCCTCTCATCCTTCTAAACTCCAATGAGTGCAGTCCCAGAATCCTCAACCGTTCCTCATACGAAAAGCTCTTCATTCCAGGGACATTCTTGTGAACCTCCTCTGGACCCTTTCCAAGGCCCCAGCACGTCCTTCCTTAGATACGGGGCCCAAAACTGCTCACAATACTCCCAATGGGGTCTGACCAGAGCCTTATACAGCCTCAGAAGTACATCCCTGCTCTTGCATTCTAGCCTTCGCGACATGAATACTAACATGGCATTTGCCTTCCTAACTGCCGACTGAACCTGCATGTTAACCTTAAGGAATCCTGAACTAGGACACCTAATTCCCATTGTGCTTCTGATTTTCGAAGCCATTTCCCATTTCAAATAGTCTATTCCTCTCATCTTCCTACCAAAGTGCATAACCTCACACTTTTCCACATTGTATTCCATTGGTCGCTTCTTTGCCCACTCTCCTGGCCAGTCAAAGCCCTTCTGCAGCCTCCCTGCTCCTCAACACTACCTGTCCCTCTACAGATCTTTGTATCATCAGTAAACCGAGCAGCAGTGCCTTCAGTTACTTGACTTGGGACCTGTCTCCTCACCTGCCCCATTCTTCATGTGGAGTTGTGCCCCCCAAGCTCTATAACCAATTGTCTCTCTCTGATTGAGGGGTTCCTATG